>NC_135506.1:75835055-76135055 GCF_052857255.1 Amblyomma americanum
GCTGGCTCTGCACAACAGCTGCTGAAAAGGCCGGGTGTAGCTGCTCCCGACATCAAGGGTTCAACTCAACAGCTCAAGCAAAACCAGGAAAGAAGAGATGCTGGGGATTTCACACAGCAGTTGATGTCTGATCAGGCAAATGACATGATGGCCAGGGCTTCTGAAATGGAGCTGCAAAAAAGCCCAGCTGAAGCTTCCAAGGCAGCTGGGACCATGGTCAAGAGTGGCGTCGTCGTGCCTTCTCCTGTTCTGCATCAGAGTGAGTCGCTAACGCTTTGTTCCTTTCTCTGTGCCGAGGCTGAGCAGTTTCGCGTGGTTCCTGGAGAGCCGTGTTGCGCATGCGCGGGGGGCAGTGACATCACACGGCGCACAGCTGGCGCGCCGCCGCCGCGCATGCCTCGCACGCCTCGCCGGTCTGCACATCTTCTGGAAACCGCACCACGTGACTGGTCACGTGACCAACCGCGTGACCAATCATGTGACCAGCCACGGCGCCTCGTCACCGGCAGCTGCTCCGCGCTATGTGACCGACCACGTGGCCAACCGCGTGATCAACCCCTCCTGCACACTCAATAAAAAAAACCCTGTGTCGAGACTGGGGATTGTACCAGGGCCTTTGGCATTTGAGGCGGAGGTGCTACCACTCCGCCACGACAGCTCCAGGTTTAACAGTGAATAAGGACGCATGTAGTGAATGAGCGCCTTTCATATATTAACTCTTCCAAACCAGATGTCGCTGCGCTTACGCTACGTATATCCTGGCTTAACAGAGCTAGGCCATCATCAATTTTTCTTGGCATTTTGTTATAGTCCATCCTCACTAATTAAATTAGCACAAGCAGCTCTCGTCACCTATTCTGTCTCGGAATGTTTTCTAGAAATTAAATTTTTTAGTTTTACAGCTTGTTGGTATGGCTGTTGTTGTGCAAAGTGGGCATATCCTTTTAGACTGCACTCATCATTTAAATTAGAGGAAGGGTTTTTCAACCTTAACAGTATATTTAGACCTATTTAAAGCTAGTTTTGTAATGTGAAAAAATTAACTGCTATTTTCTGGCGGTCATGTACACAGTTGTGTACAAAGTGCTGCAGTGGTTAGAAATTGCAGCATTAAAGACATTAGGATTTTTATGTAATTACTCGAGGATCCACGCAGTCGTAACTTTTTTTTTAGTAAGTTTTTCATGAGTCATAAATTTTTTATCCTAGAAACTTCCTCACTAAAGTCCAGCCCTGGTGCCTTATAGCTTCAGCACGTAAATATTGATGACTCCAATTCAAAGGTTCGCAAACATTCTTGCAACTTTTTTGCTAATTCATGTGATTGCTTTTACATTTTCAGTACCTGACACGAATGGAAAACCTCTCAGTGCACGTGCCAAGTGAGAGACTTAGCGCCTGGACTGAGAAGCGAGAATTGGGTCGAGCCAAGTGTGTGGTACACAACATCTGTGTGCATCCTGAAAGGCGATGAGGCGCTCTTGCCTTCATACACGGTGGTTCTGTCACAGAGTAAGTTCCATGTGTGCATGGCTCCATTCTTTCAGTTCAGGGCACAGGTCTTCAAAATATGTTTTTGAATGGAATGGTGGGATGCTATTGGGCCTGAAATTATTGTAGGGAAGGCCTCATAAGATTGGGTTGGATGGAATTTTGTGGTCAATTTTTTCTTGCTTGCCGGCGGGTTCTGGCGTCAAGAGAGGTACATATATATGTGCACTCTAAGGTGCTCATTTTCTTGACAGAATTGAGAACTGCATGCACTCTGAAGGACAGCTGGTTGCGTATTTTACTGTCAATCTCGCATCAAAACGCAGCTTTGGAAGCTTGTGTTTCATGGATCTTGGTGCTGCTGGCTCAGTCGGCAGCAAGAGTTTGATGATTGTGAGTGCTGAGGATCAGATTCATCGCAGTGCTGTTTCATGCCACCTCCTGGTATTGGTATTAATGGATGGAGCATGCACAGCCCCTCATACGTGCTGTCCTTTCATGTGGTTGGCTCGCGAGACGTGACGGTCCCAGAATTGATTTTTCTACACACCCACATCCCGTAAACTTTTACTGCAGGCTGTACATGCAAGTTCAGTGTATAGTACTAAGAGGCTGTAGTAACACTACTGAAAACTATTGATTTTGGAAGTGCCATTTGCAAAGCCTTGAAAATCCTGAAATATTGAGTACTTCAAGGAAAGCCTCTTAAATGTGAGGTAGTGATGGCAAATGCAGTGAAACTTCATTGATACATTTTCTAAAGAGTTTGATGAAAAAAATCATCCAGAAAACTAGATTGAAAACCACCAAGGTTTTGAAAAATGCGACTGAGAATGAAGGCACAAAGGCATTTATTGACACTTTGGCTTCCTCTAAAGGTTGGTTTACGCTTGATTGCACAAGATCTGAAGAACTTCAGTGGTGCTTATAGAGTCCAGTCTCATTTGCGTTCTCTTTAGCGCGAAATAATCTTATTGAGTGTCTAGGCCGGCGACTGCTGTGGTGAAAGTAGGACCTCTTGAGAGTCATTTTCGGATGCTTTGAAAAAATTTTTAAGTAGTCGTAAATTTATCTGTGTAATTCTAATTCTGAAAATGTATTACTTCATTGGTTTCTGGTTAGAATTGACAAATGTTTAAGGGGGAAGTGGAACTAAAATACAGATTTTCGGAAAAAGATTGTGTTTTTAATTTTGAGTTGTTTTAGATTGCTGGTTTAAACCTTTCGCCGTCACGGACGTACCGGTTTGTCTTCGTGCTTCCTCCCACAGTGTCACTGGCGTACCGGTACATTCTCTATCGTGCGTTCAAAATTTCGTGCTGGAGCGCAAAGCTGGCGCTCCTGAACTGGCCGCCATCTTTTGAAACTTTCTACAAGTTCGTATTTTCGCCCTGCACTGTTTTGGTACATGTATTGAAGAGTACGGGGTGACTGTCACTCCATCTATTTCTTTGCTGAATGGCGTGGTCGCTCTGCATTCGCTGGATCATGCGTCGCGCATGTGGCTATGGGTTCAAGGGTTGTTCTGCCATCTCCGCTGGCTTGAAGGTTTCTATCTTTCTTCTGTTGGCGTATCTGCTACGGGGCATCAAGTTCAGGGGCACACGTCGTTGCCTCTCCAAAAAGAGGCGGACACATGACTCGATTGCTGCTTTCGCTCTCTCGCCGCACCCTCGCTTCTGGCTTGCAGCAGTAAATGTAAAGCCCCTCAAACCTTGCTTTAGCATTTTTTCATCCCCCTCTGTCTTCTTGATCACACAACGTCCCATTTCTCTCCGTTGTGCGGGCCACTGAAAGCACATCCTCCCTGCGCGTGGTTACTTTTGGATGGCTGAGTGCGCGGGTCCTTCGTCTGCTCACTGGAGCGGTGGCTCTTCTGATTCTGGATACGAGCCAAGCTCGGACTCTGGCAGCGTCTCATCCGAGGAAGAGGTGAGTTCCGCACTGTCAGATTCGGATGTTGAAACGGTGGGACCATTGTCCCGGAAGCGTGCACGGCAAACGGAAACTATGTGGAAGAAATGCGATTTCTCACCTACGTTGTTTCCTTTCGACGCGTCACGTTCACGACCGTCTGCGAGTGCAACTCTTCAACTGGATGCGCAAGAAGGTGACTATTTCAAGCTGTTTTTTGATGAGCCAATCGTTTCACACATCGTGAGTGAAACGATTCCGTTTGGGCAAGTGAAGACAAGCGCACAAAGAGTTGCACGCACGTTACGGCTGAAAGCTTTGGTGGAGACATGTAGCAGGAACGTACTGTTTCTTTGAAGTCGTTCTGCTGATGAGGCTGATAAGAAAGAATGCCTTGCAAAACTAATGAAGCTCGAATCCTATGTTGCACACACCATTTCTTGCAACCATTTTTTCGTTGAACCACTTCCTGCTCCTCCTGTGGCTCCTCTATCTGAGTAACTCCACAGATGTCGTAGATCAGCTGAGAACAGTGCGGCCATTTATGGAAGCAATTCAGAGCAAGCTGAGTAGCATACTAATTCCGCACCAAGACCTGTGCACAGACGAGTCTATGATGTCATGGAAAGGGCGGCTGTCATTTTGGCAATACATTCTTTCGAAAAGGCACCACTTTGGTGTCAAGTTCTTTGTTCTTTGTGATGTCAAAACCGGCTACATTTTGAAATTTGTTGTGTACACTGGAGCGACGACAAACATGACCATGGTCAAGGATTTGGGATTTTCTAGCTTCATCGTTCTAGAGCTGCTTGAAGACTACTTCGGAAAAGGACAGTCGCTATTTGTAGATAATTGGTACAGTAGTCCAGCACTGTTCAACTGCCTTCAAGATAAAAAAACCAAACACATGTGGAACTGTTTGGACCAATAGGAAGGGGCTTCTAAATTTCTCAAAAAAGATGAAAAAAGGGGAAGTGGTGTCATATCATACCAAGACGCTTCTTGCGCTAAAATGGTAAGACAAGAGAGAAGTACATGTCCTAACGTCGATGTATGATGCATGTCTGGAAGACACAGGGAAGGAGGATAGGGTAACAGGCGAGAACGAGCGAAAGCCCACGTGTTCTCGAATACAGTATGAAGATGGGATTATTGGACAAGACGGACATGGTGATGAGTTTCGCTGAAAGCATTAGGAAGAGCCTCAAGTGGTACAAAAAGTTTTTTTTTTCATATTATGGACATGGGAATGCCTTTATCTTGTGGTGTGATAATGGGGGATGCAAAACATTCAGTGAATTTCGCTTGAATATTGTGTACTAACTGATTCAAGAATTCCACACTGCTAGGAGGAGAGGTGGAAAACAGAGCGGTGTTGACCCAACGAGGCTCACGACACTTTCCCCAGATGGTTCCTCCTGAGCAGTGTTTTTTTTTCATATTATCCTCATTTATAGTCAGGCTGATGGTGATGATGATTGTGATGTTTACTAACAACAGCTGCAGAACACTGAAATGGGCATATTCCGTTGACTATGTTATTTGTATACCAATCATAATCAAAAATAAATTGCTATGCTCATGCCCTGTTATGCTCGTTCCCTGAAGCCAAGCCGACCCTGGGGATGCGTCACGGCCAGAAATGCCCGGCAGCGGAAGGGTTAATGAAGAATATTCTTTCCAAGTTTGGTTGTTATCTGAGCAATAGAAAAGAAGAAAATTGATTCTTTTCATGAGGCGGTGGTACGACGTCGAAGGAGACTATGAACGCTCTTTTCAGGACGCGGCCACGGTGCGGGAAAAATGAGGATGCAGACTGAATGCCCATGTTAGAAAGTTTGTTTTTTGCACACTTTAGTCAAGGAAGACTTTCTGCGGAGGATTTGTCATGACACTAACGAAAAACTAAAAAAATAAATGCTTATTTCTGGCCGCGGCAACTGCCAAGTGGCTGGCAAAACAAAAACAGGACCTCGGATTGGCGGAAATATACTATGTGGTCACCCAACACTGTTTTTTCGCCATTCAGAGTTACTCCCACTTTGGTTGTGTTCAACGCTTGCTATCTGTTATGTTTTCTTCCTTCTGCGAGTTTATTGCGGTCAGCGGGTGGCCGGTGGTGTGACTGGATGATGCCCGCAGCGAAGGCTTCGATACGGAGAAGCTTTGGGAAATGAAAATGCACCATGAAAGCGAGAGGCCTAGAAAGCACAGGGGGACCGCCAGCAAGTGAGCCTCTGCTTGTGCATTCACCAGGCCCATGCCTGCCACTAGCGATAGACGTGAACTTTTGAAACTCCAATGTTGGTTCTTCACCCGAATACCGAATTTACATCACTAAGAACCGTGGAGGTTGCAGAGCTACTAGAATAGTACTGCAGACTGTACTAGAATTTGACGAGGTTGCACGTGGCATCAAGAGTGCTTGAAAATCTGGAACTAGAACATGGAGTCTAGACGATGAAGCACATCCAGCAAGCAGGCCATCAAAGTATTTCACGAGTGAAGGCAAGGGCAATAGACAGCTCTAAAGCTGAAAAAAATAATAAAAAGGCTAGAAGCAATCGCCACAGAGCAGCATCGTGTTGAAGAGGAGGGCCCGACCTATGAAGCAGGGCACTTTGAGTAATATTTTTTTTTACCCCAAAATAAAATAGCATGTTCTGAAATCTTTGCTTATTTTTCTCAGTTTGCAGTTTTTGAGAAAACAAAACCGTTAGAACTGTTAGGAAAACTATCATTTCCAAACTGCATTGCCAAAGGCTGCTTTCAAGGTGGTTTCTCGACTGGAATTTTTTCAGGAACAAGGTAAGGTGCTCTTTCGGTGGCTAAATATTTTCGAACACAAAATATTTCGAGATGTCTGACATATAATCACAAAAAAAAATAGAACTTTTACACAAATGGTATAAAAACATGTAGCCAGCCTTATCCTGCACTATACACATTCTAGAAGATATCTAATTACTAACAGTTAGTATTACTCCATTGTTTTCGAAATGATAGTTTTCCTAAGCAGTCACATCTCACTGCTTATTATGATAGCCATAACTTCTTTTCTGTTTGAGCTAGGGAGCTGAAATTTTGAATGTAGTCTAATGAGAAGATACACCATCCCTGAAAATTTTATCACAGTTGGTTCAGTGGTGCCAAAGTTGGCTGTTCAACCTAGCATCCCCCCTTAGAAAGAAAGCTGCTCTTGAGGGTAGCTTTCCCTCCGTGCATGGCATGGTAATGGGTTGCAGTGTAATATACAGCGTGGTAATTATTTCATCCGATGCACTATAACACATTGCAGAGTGCATAAAAGTTGCTGTGTCTTAACAGATACAAGGTTTCATCATTAGTAAGCATGCACTACCGAGCGCATCGCTGTTGCCGTCATCTGAAGACGTCTCCAGCTTTTGAACGAAGTTGGTCACTGTCGAAAACACTTTAGATCGTCAGTAACGCTGCTGCCTGAACTGCTTCAAAAAGCAACTCTTTTTCTCAGGACAGCGCTGGCATTGGCATTTTTCGTGTGTGATGTCATTAGGAAATGACTGTTGTCAGGCTTAAAACACACGTTAAAGGTGCGAAATGTGTTTTGTTCGCCGAGATCTGTCTCCCTCTGGTGTTGAAAATTGCAAGCAATGCATTTGGCGACCATAACATGTCTTCGGTTTTGGGAGCAGCATAACATGGGCAGGACGAGTGTGACTCAGTCATTGGGGATATTGGTACAATCTTTCATGACAAGTACAGCTCAGGGTTGGCAGTTAAAGGAGTGTAAACACCAAATTTTCATTTACATTTTTTTCTTCTTTGGGAATGTCTGGGAGATATTTACCGTATATACTCGCGTAATGAACCCACTTATTTTCGGAGTCTCTATGGGGGGTGGGTGCATTACGTGAGAAAAAGTTTCAAGTATTTTTTTAGAGTCAAAATTTCATCATGCGCCGCCAGCCCGTACTTACGTCTGTCCGTCCATCCATCATCAACAAAAGCATGCGGTCAGACGTGATTGTGCTGGCATTGCTTTGAATCGTTCAGTTCTAAGGTGTTTTCCACTATATGCCGGTTATCCTGCTTGTACGGCGATGTATGCTTCGGTGGAAAACAGCGCATTCCGACCATTTTGTGATAGCCAGCGGTGCCGGCAAATCGTGGGGAGATATAGCCAACATTCTGAACACTGGCCCTCAAGGTCAGGTGTGCATTGTTTACGTGAGGTTAAAAAAACATGCAGGGTGGTGAGGGGTTAATCATTTTTGCTTTCGATCTCGTGCTTACCAAATCGCTTTCTGGTCTGAAGGTCCTGCTTCCTTCACAGCACTTCAGGTAGAGGATGTTTTATAGGGTTCTGGTTTAAACTGCTGTGCTCCTCTCCATTGCTCGAGCGTCCGCCAGCTTTCTAAGGCTGGCGCGCAGGAGTACGCCAAGCAAGCCACCACCGCCAGCACTTCTGTCAGGACCGCACGTCTTGGCTGAGCAGACCCCCCCCCCCCCCCCGCCCCTTCATCTTTGATAGGAGCTCTCGTCAAAATATCAACGCGCTATGATGTTATCCGGGCAGCATCTTGGCGAGCTGCCAAGGTCTGCACTGCGATCTGCTTGAAAACAGGAATGAATGCGGTACCAAAAGTTCATGGTTTAAAAACAAATTTTCCCGCACAAAAGTAGAGGGGAGGGGGGTTCATATGCGAGTGGGTTCAATGCGTTAATATGCACATTTTGATTCCCGAAAAAAACTCTATAACGCGAGTCATTCGAAATAATGAATGGCAGAAAAATGTATTCAGAAAAATAACTAGCTATGAATAAGGCCTGCTTCTGTGCATAGTGGCTGGTAGTGAAGTTGAAATCAGATGTTGCTTTAGTACCCACAAGCCCATTATTTTAGTCACCGTTATGCTTAAAATAATGCGGTGCAGCTTGACATGCCTAGTAATCTGTGATACACTTCATGGCGTTTCATGGCAACCTGACTTAACTCCTACATCTGTCCACACCCCACGAACCGCTACTATTTACCAGGACTCTGTCGGCAGACAGGAGCTGAATGCGGCTTTGTATGTAGTACTACAGCCTGCAGAGAGAGATTTCTTCACAACCATGCTTGGAACACGAAAAATGGTAAGGTGCGCTTACTGGGCGTCTTCGCACTGTAAAACATGCTACCACAAAAGAAAAATGCCACCACTCGGTCATTTACACTTTTTCACTGTATTCCTCTTATGCCCTGCACTCAAAATGCAGAAAATACATCGTCTGTTTGGGGCGGTAGAGATTTTGTTCTCATCACTGTCCATATTAACGGGGCAAAAATACATGGACCACAATGGACTCTGTCCACTTTCCCCACTTCCACTGTCTGAACAGCGAGCTTCCGGAGGCATAAAGACCTTGAAAAGGTTTTGTCCCAAGAAAAATTGTCCATAATTTTAGTCGTCCATATTAACAGGATTCGTATTAACGAGGCACAACTGTACATGTATCCCCATATGGAATTGGCTTACACCTGTTAAATTATTTATAATTGAAATATTTGTTTCATGCAGTTTTAGTTTCTGTTTCAACAGCTAAATTATGGGCATTATATTAAACTTTAGTTTGTCATGCGAGGCCTGAAAAAAAAGCAGTATAATTGTTGTTTTGTCGTTTTGATTCATTGCTACTGTTGCGCCACCCTGTTTAAGAACTGGATTGACAATAAATGAAGGAGTGGCTAAAATGTTTTTGTGTTCCTCACATGACTAAAACTAGCACTGACATCATATCCATCGTTTCACTGCTGAATTCAAAGAGCATGAGAGGAGGGATTCAGTTATGAACTGTTTACTAGGTGTAAGTAAATTCCACATGGCATTTTACTTTTGTTAATGTCTTGCGCATCATCACAAAGCACAGCCAGCCAAAATATGGTGTCTGGGCTAGTAAGGTGCATGGCTTCATTGAAAGCTAATGTCTCCATAGAGTGTATAAATGCGTCATCTGTAATTTTTTCTTTTTGCCAGTACACCATTCCTGCTGGACATGTACATTGACCGTGAAGTGGCCGTGCAACCTATCGTTCGATGGCAGCACTCGGACCAAGTAGGCGGAAGCGCTGGCGGCCTCCCAACTTGTTGAGTATCTTGTCACGAGGGGCCACATTGACCTCAACCTGAGCCCTAAGACATGCTCGGACCAGGAGCTGAGGAAGTGAATGAGCCAGCGCATGGCGCCCATGTCAGTGGCCCTGCTAGAGAGCTCTGTGCCTACCATGCAAGATCTCGTCACACAGTTTGAGGCAAGGGCCGACAACCAGTGTCCGACTCTCTTTCTGCCGACTCATGTGTGCTGCATTGGATGTAAAAGTTTTGCTCACGCCTTAACCCTTTTGTGCAAGTTCAGAAAATGTGGCTGATATGCATGCATGAGGACACAATGAGCGGATTCGTTGTGTCTTTATAGCCGTTTCTGCCTTCTGAGGTTGTGTCGGTACTTTGAAGGGGTATAGACACCTAACTTTTGGGTGTGTTTTTTTGTTTTTAATGATGCATAAGGCATTATTATACATGAATTACCATGTGGTATTTTCCTACGACCGCTAATTTATTTATGATCGAATTACTTTCTCGTGCTGTTTTGGTTTCGGTTTCAACAGCGGAATGGTAGCTGTGATCTCAAAGTGTGTTTATAGGTCACGTGAGGCATGCAGTATAATCACTGCTTCTACATTCACTGTCATTACGGCTCTTGAGGAAGGATGGTTTCAGTGCTCTAGTGAATTAAAACGATGAAGCAGCTATTATATAGTCGTTTTTCCATGGCTCATATGACATATAATTGCACTTTGACGTCACAGCCATCGTCTGGCTGTTGAAATGGAAACAGAAACAGCGTGACAGAAAAGTTTGATTGTAAATTACTTGGCAGCCATAGGCGAATACCACATGGTTATTCATGCATAGTAGTGTCTTCTGCTTCATTGTAGAGAAGAGAACATGCCATGAAAATTAGGTGTCTATACTCTCTTTAAGGGGGAAGGCAGCTCTTTGGAGCAAAATCGATTTTCTAAAAATTTACTTTTCAAAATCTGCAGCTTTTTTGTTGTAGTCTGTGAATTTTGTAACCTCGAGAGTCAATATTTGAGCTGTAAAATGAGTATAAAACTTCGATCCCTGCTCTCTCTGAGTAGATTTTCACACAAGAACAGGGCTTTTTCTGCGACATGCTATTATCATTCTACTGTAGTGATCGCCACCATCTTGGCTTCATTTGAAAGAGCTGCTTTTCATTTTTAATTTTGTGTCATTGCTGCTCTTTTATGCTTACTGGATAAGGAAGAAAATGCCGCCAAATTGCTGTCGTAACGTGCCATGCTATTCGCTAGTCGATGCAGGTTACTGAAGGCTGCTGCAGTTGGCTTCGATAATTTGAAGCTGCTCAATTAGAATTTTCGATTAATTAGAAGCGAAATGTTGATCCCGACATTTTTGCATGTATTCCTGTAGAAATATCACTCAATAATTCGTTGTTAAACAGCTTAAAGTGTCATTTAATTAAAAGTTATTTTTAAATCGATAATCATGACTGTCATTTTTGGTACCATTGTGACTATCGTGAGGCTACTTTCTTAAAAAGGCAAAATACACCACTGCCATTGTAAGTGCCTATAGCACCGCTCATCTCAAAGTGGTCAGATGAGGCTTGAAGTGAGCTGATATAGCTGATATGTCACAGTGCAATGGCAGGGCGACGGAGTCATTTTGGCCATTTGTTTGTCGCAGATGGTTCCACGTTTCGATTACAATTTGGAGTTCACATGCAGCGGTTGTACCAGTCATGGCGACTCGTGGACCATATCGCATGCTTGACTCTGCGACGAAAGTCGAGATTTTGAGAGAAGTGGAAAAGGAAGGAACCACCAAGCAAGGTATCGGGCGGAAGTATGGCATTAAGCCTAACACGCATTCTAACTTCAATAAGAATAAGCACTTAATACGGGACGCTTTTGAGCACGACATGTTTAAGATGTCGCGTAAGTGAATGCGTTCAGGCTGCCATCCGGAGCTAGAGAAGGTTCTATTGGTATGTATTCGAGGAGGACGGAATAACAGCGGGGAGATTGTTGCGAAAGCCCAATCTCTCGGAGCAATGTTGGGGATCGACGACTTTGCTTCATCTGATGGATGGCTCACATGCTTGAAAGACTGCCATGATCAGGATTTCAAGAGCGTATTTGGAGAGAATGCGTCAGTATATCCTGAAACAATCTCGATGTGGAAGGACGAAAAGCTTCCGAGATTCTTGGCTGAGTACCAGCCGGAATATATCTTTAACGCAGATGAGTCTGCTCACTTTTATCGGCTTGTCCCTGAGAAGACTTACTTTCAAAACGGATTAATGCGCCGGGGGCAAACGGAGCAAGGAGAGGGTTTCAGTGCTGTTCGTGCCGCCAACATGACTGGCACAGAACTATGTCGCCTGCTCATGGTGAGGAAAGCTGCCAAGCCAAGATGTTTTAAAGGCATGAAAATGCTTCCTGTTGACTACACATCAAACAAGAAGGCGTAGATGATGTCAGAAATTTTCAGAGATTGGCTGATGAAGCTGGTTTGGAAATTTATGTCATTCATCCAGAAAGTGCTCTTTCTTGTAGACCAGTGCAGTGCGCATGATCTTAAGTCCTATCCACCTTGCATACCTTCCTGCAAATACCGCATCTGTCCTGCAGCCTATGGAACAGGGCATAATCAAGAATGTTAATGTCCTTTAAAGCAAGCACCTTGAGTGAATGATTTTGTGCATGGACAACTCCTTCCTGTGAGTCGGTAGAGTGCTCTCTACTTGTTGCCGATTTTGATACCGATGTTGGCACCGATTTTGATGTTGCTTTTGGTGACGTCCGTTTCAAAGAATTTATAGCCATGTACAATGAAGTCGAAACATGCGACGCTCTTACGGACAGTGAAATTGCACTGATTGTTCGGCCCAGCCAATCTGTTCATGACTGCGATCATGACGTGCTGCATCTGACAGCTGCAGATGCAGCTGCGGGCTTCGCTGTTGTGGAGCGTTTTCCAGCAGACAATAATCCAGCAGAACTGTTTAGGCACATTTATAGTCTTCAAAACATGCTTTCTGCTGCAGGATTCAATAAGCAGAGAAAGATGACAGACTATTTCTCGTGAACACTGGCATGGTTTCAATGCAAATAAGGATGTTTTTATGTGCTCTTGCTTAATTGGAATCTTGTTCAATTCAAAGCTTTTGCCGTCCCCGTGGACTTCGTGCTAACCGGAGTTGACTGTACCCAATTGGCTGATGCCCCTTGCGTCATCTGCTGGAAACATCTATTGAGCGCAAGCAATAGCAATCTTGTCAAAGTGCATTCGCGGGTGTGTCTCAACAATGTCAGCGCCAGCGCCAAAGTTCCGCACATCTCACAGGTACGAAAAAAAGGGGGGAAAAATCGCTTATTAGCAATCTCAAGAAGAGCGCTGTGTACATCTAGAGTACCTTGGATATGCCTTCGCCAGCATGTAACGAAGTGCCGATTGGGCTAGGCCTGATGGCAGCGCCGGCCGCAGATACGTTTTCGGACAGCGGTCGCATTGATCATGATACCCCAATGCTACGGCTTTGTGAGATGCAAGAAATGGACAAGAAAGATTGGAAGAAACTTCAGTGGATGGCATCAGCTGCAGCAACAGAGCACTAGATGGCATTCTTGATAGAACTGGAGATTTCACAAGCTTCGTGTTTGGCGACACAACATTCTCCATTGTCGCTGGCGAACGAGATGGTTAACAAGAGTTGGTAGTTGGCGAACGAGATGCTGGCATCAGTGAAATGCAAAATGTGCAACGGTGACGTGACAATTGATAAAACCGGAAAACAGTACGGCCTTGCTGCCAAACTGATCCTGACATGTACGGACTGTGGCAACATTTCGTGTTGATGAAACTTGCCATGTAAGAAGACCGACCAGACAGTGAGCCCGTTTGTGGTGAACATTCTCGCTGCGCATGCATTGCACTTAACAGGAAATCAGCATGCTGCGCTACATAAAAATCTTGGCAGAAATATGTCGAGAAGAAATTGATGTTCGCGATGGACCATGTGGCCGAACAGTTGACTTCCTACTGTGTGGGAGCAGTTTCGGAAGCTTACATGGAGTTGAATCTCGGAAATCCAGGCAACATCACTGTGTCATTCGACGGCTCACGGATGACACGTAGACACTCATCACACATTGGCAATGTGAACTGTGATTGAACTGTTCACTGGACTTGTTAACTTTGTTGTACTGTGAATTTTTGCGCTGCGTGCGAACGGGGCCCAAAAGAAGGTGACCCAACATACCCCGCCTGGAAACAGAGCCACACCTGCCAGAAAAACACAAACAAGAAGGCTGGAAAATGAAGGTTGAAGCTGCCGTGATCTTATTCCAGTGGTTCCTATAGCAGCACAACCTTCTTTATACCACAGTGCTGTCTTATGGTGGCAGTTTCATCTTCCCTGCTTTGAAAGAAGCGGAAGTGTATGGATACATTGGAGTCCAGAAGGCAGATTGCGTGAATCATGTGTAAAAATGCATGGGCTCTGCTCTGCACAACGTGGTTGCCAAGCAGAAATGTCCTGCTGGAGAATGGCTTGGCGAGAGAGGCAAGCTCACGCAAGATTTGATCTCTAAATTGAGCTTCTATAATTCATGGGTGCTAAACTCACGTATAGGTGATGTAGAGGCCACGCTCAAAGCTGTGATGGCCACCTACCATCATGTGATGTCCAACGACTCCACTCGCAGCCACACCCTCTGACCAACAGGCGGGGATTCTTGGTGCCGGCAGAATGCGGCAGAGGCCAGAGGTGAGGCTATGCCATGTCACCGGTACAATCTGCCTCTTCATGTTTGCGAGCCCTTACTTCCTATATATGAAAGGCTTTTGGACAGGAGGCTGCTTGAATTTTGCCAACGAGGCAACACCCAAAACAACGACAGTTTGTGTTCGATGATATGGGCACTTGCCCAAAATGAACAACATTCCTCTCTCTTCACTGTGTCTGTGGCTGAAGCCATGATGAAATCCAATGTGGGGAGTGAAAGGACTGCTACATGTATATTGCAAGAGCTCAGCCTAACTCCTAGCCCCAAGACAAACGCGCACGCAGGAGAAGGATAACCAAAGACGAACTGAATCTTTACAGAAATGCAAATGTGTGGAAAATCTGCAGTGCACACTGAAAAAGCACCATTTCAATGCTTCTGGTCAGACTGATTACATTCCAGGAGGCTATTAGGCATCTGCTAATGCCAGTATGTAAATAAAGGCGAAATACAGTCGACGACAGATTTTTTGGACCCCCTAGGGACCGCGAAAACGACCGAAAATTCAGGCAATCCAGAAAATCAAATTTTACCATAAAAATCACAAACTTCTTGCCAATATGCCGGAGGAAGGGGTCAGTTGTATTGCACACACAGTTGTAAAGCTCCTCATGACAAAATTTTGCTGCGCGACATATCAAAAGATGACGGGCGGCGGTCGCTTTGACAAGCTCGGCCTGGGTGTGCTGCCCTTGGCATGTCACCGATGAACGCATGGATTGGGACAAAGTCTTTAGACGGGAGAGCGAACACGCCACCACAGGAACTGCGCTGCACCCGCAGTGCGATGGTCCCGGGACAACAACGCGAAGATGGCGAAACAATAAGAACTGAGAAATGGCTGGAGCAAGTGCTCTGTCGGCGTTGGCCTTCGTCATTAAGCCTAGCGACTAGAGCCAAAATCAACATCGTATCCGGCGGTGTGCACTCTGCGGTGGCTTGCTTATAATGAGAGGCATCTTGCCTGTCATCGAAACGCCAGCTGTTTACTGTTTTACAATAGAAGACTCAGGGTTGCGGTGCGTTTTGCCGTGGATATGCTTGCCTCGCTTTGAAATGCACCACCATCTCCTCCCACGCTCGCCGTTTCCGTGAAGCCGTATGCCTCCCACGCGCTTCGCTGCTACCTCTTCTCATATTCGAGACGAAAGACTCGGCACAGATGAGTTCTGCGAGCTTTGACTGCTGTTCAACTTCGTTCGGCGGAAGTCATTCAAGAACAGTACGAATTCGAAACCACGCAAGCGCAGTGTGCTGACTAGCGCAGGAGTCCAGCATCTCAAGCTAAGAGGCTCCCTTTAAGCATGAATAACGTTTTGTTTGATCAAGCTTTCGGTCTCTCCTGCAGTTTGAATGAATGAGATTCCACTGTACACATTACCGTAAAAACCTGCATATAATACGAACCTGAATATAATGCGAGGTGAAGTTTTAGAGACGCGAAATGGAAAAAAAGTTTTACCCGCGTGTAATACGAGTGACATAAGCTCAGAGAAGCCATTTATTCAAATCGCATCCCGCACTTCAATCACTTTCATCTTCAGCAGCGCTTTCTTCAGACATTTCTTTGTCCGACAGATCATCCCAAATGTACTCATTTCCCGTGCCATCGAGGGCGTTCGAGATGCCGCACTTCTTAAAAGAACGACGTACAAGATCTGGGATGGACTCCCATGCATCCACAATACATTTTCACAGCTTTGCCGCGTTCCGCTGCACTCGAAAAGGGCTTCTTTCTGTCGTTGCCATCCACGAATGCTTCCCTCAGTGACACCAAACTGCCTCTCGGCTGCACTGTTGCCAATGTTCTCCGCAGCTAAAACCACTTCACTTGAAAGCAGCCGAGTACTGTTTTCGAGACCCTGACATCTTGCTCCCAAAAAAAAACATCCACTTCACGAAGTGGGGCTTACATGCGAGCATGTGCATTGTCAACAGGCACACGGCACACCACGACCCCCCGGCACACCCATGGATCAACAACAAAAAAACGACATCGTGATGTCGTTTGTCGAGAGTAATGTAGCCAAGCCATAGCCACGTACCAACAGCAAAGCCAAGCCGTAGCCACGCCGCAATAACGAAATCAAAACTTCGAGCAACTTCGAAAATTTTTGTTTGGATCCGCAAATAGTACGAGGCAGAAATTTAGGACGCTAATTATGGGAAATAAACCTCGTATTACATGCGGGTTTTTATGGTGTATGGCAGCTTGGTGTATGGCAGATTGGATATGGCAGCTTGGATCTCTGGATAACGGGTGGTATATAAGTGCGCATGGCTTCTTTTGTCGTCATTAAAGTTGAAAGTTGCTCTTCTTTCCTGTTGTCTCCTTTCTCCTGTGAACGTCTTTTATTAGTGCACAGCCTCCAGAAATGAATATGTACCAACTAGCCTGTCAGAAAGTCTTACTTGGATATTTCTGCCGAGTGCTAATGAGGTCCGAAAAATCGAGCAGTCAGTTGCGGTGCATCCGAAATTTTAAGTGCTCTTGTATATTGGCTCTATGGGCCATGTCACGGTGCCGCGAAAAAGTCCGAATAGTCAAGCCTGTCCCAAAAATCAGGCGTCCGAATTTTCGATTATTTTGCCAGAAATGGCACTTTGTTTTTCTCAAAATGAATTCCTAACTAGCATATCTGAGCATCTATGGCAGATAGGACCATAATTCTTTTAGCATGCAGTAGGTGTGCAGACCACGCGATGTTGGGAGCAGAATTTTTAATTAAGATTCAGAATTTTTTTTTAATTTGCTGTAATTGATTACACTTTAGGCACTATTTGTACCTTGAGTTTCAATGTCTTTTAAAACCGCCTATGATGATAAGATAAAACTGTTTCCAACAATGCATCTTCTTTTTTTTCTAGAGTGTAACCAAGCACTATTTGTGACCCTTTATGGTGTGCGTTTTCTTTTCATTGTTCCTGTTAATGGTAGGGTGTTAAACGTATTTTAAGAACTAATCTACCTATCATAAAAGCAGACATATTATTTTAATCAGCACAAGAGACTAGTCAAGGGTGTGCATTTTGATTAATTTAGGTGCAGAAACGAAAAATTTCCTTAAACGTAAAATGCGGCACCATTTAGCCTCCATTCAACTTTTCTCAGGGAAAGCTTGCTGGCTGCTGGAGTTCTGAGAAAGAAGAAAACCGTTTTTGAAAACTTTGCGGGAAGTCTGGAATTCTTAGGCATGATGTGTACTGTGAAATGCCGCTTAAAGAAACCTCAGGGTGCTTTAAGGAATTGTTTGCTTAAAGGACAGCTGGCTCACCTGAATTGAACATTGAGTGCTTTATGAACCGGAGTAAAATGTTAAGCCCCAAGCAGTTCTTCAGTGTTCTCTATTTCATTGAACTGAACCATGTGTTTGAATTTGTTTAACTAAATTTCGTTTGGATTAATGGTGCTTGACAAAGCGTATTCAAAAGCCAATTTGTTTGGGAAGTTTGTTCAAGTTATATTTTTGCAGCATTTGACGGGCAAACAACAGCAGACTCCTATGCTTCCTTTCAAGCCCACATGCTTGAGAAATCAGGGTCCTTTTCCCCAATCTGTCTTCATCTACTAGCTTATGCAGCCAGCTGTAGTTTGCATGCGTCTATTTTTTCTCCCCTCTGATAAATAGTCTGGCTACAGCAATACCTTTGTAAGGAGGGACCATGAAGTTCTTTTGTACTTTTCGTTGCGAGTCTTCATGCTATGCTTCCAGTGCTTGGTGTTATCCTTGTCATGCTGGGCATTTGTTTTTGTTTTTAATTATGCATTTTTGAAGCCAGCAGGAGGTATCAAGGGTGCCTGAAGTTTAGAGTGACCTTAAGCTTCTTGATATGCAAAGGCAGGCCGGTGGGCTGTCACATGTCTGTGTTACTGTGTAAATAGTACAAGTGGACTTTGTTGTATGGCACAGCACTTATGATGCTTTTCAGCTCAATTGCACTGTCGACTAACAGGAAGGGCTACGCAAGGTAAATTGGGAAGCGTGGATAATTGTCAGGAAGGATTAGGAGACAATGTCGTCCCGTGGGGCTCTAAACTGGGTTACCGTGCTGACAGCAAGGTTTGGTGTGTGCTCCTAGATGCTTCCAGAAGTAACTTTCTATTATTCAAATATCTCCTGTAAGTGACGTTTATTTCAGATAGTTTATCTGAGGCACTTGTTTTTATTATACTATCACAGCAATTTCACAGGACCCTGCCTTGTCCGTGCTTGTTTGGGCTAGCTACTTTCATGGTGAACCTTGTCTAAGGGCTCCATTCTGGCCCGTTACAATGACCTTGTTGCAGCATACACAACTGAGTAGACAGCGTCATGTACATAGCTTCCGTGCATATTCATGTCTTCCTTCAAGGTAGAGGAAGCCTACTTCTTAGGGGCCTCTTCCAGTGGTCGCACACATAAATTTAAAATGTTGTAAAGTCTTATGAACTTAAGCTTTTAGTTGTTATCATCAGCGATGTCGTCGTCGTCATTGGCAACAACCCAATCACATCCACTGCACTAGAAAGCCCTTTACCAACTGACCCGCAATTAGCGTTGTCCTGTTCCACCTGTGGCCGCCCTATCCTGGTCTCCTGGATAAGGTGGATAGACAGTGCTGCTGCCCCTGGCGGCATTTTCTTCCGGGTGGCATTTTCTTTTGCTTCGGATCCGCTGTGTTATATATCCTACACTCATACCTCAGCCCTTCAAGACAAAGACGAGAAAATGGCTAAAACTGAAGCAGTGCATATTTGTGTCACAAAAGTACTGCATGCTGCACTATGCGAATAACTGTGCAGCATGTCAAAATAGGGGTGAAGTGCAATCAATTATTGGTTTCTGTGCATTATCTAGTAGTGAATGGTGTATTGGTACTGTGTAACAATAAGTTCACATTAATGGCAAATCTTTGCATCGTTTGTTCACTTGAAAATACTGAAATTCTGGGCTGCTACACGTTACAGATATTTAACATAGTCTAGCAACTCTGCAATCGTGCAACCAGAATTGCATTTTGTGCTGATAAAAGGAAGGCTGCGACAAAGTTGGTCATGGATCCTTTAGTGATTTAATTGTACCATGTGGTCTTTTATGCTCATAATTCATGTGTAACCATTCTTTTCTCTCCAAGTCGTTAATTTATTTGTGAAAGATCACTTTTTCTTCTTTTCCTCAGACGGTCGGTAAAATGCAGCGCACCTTCCAGATGATGCGAGAGAAGAAGACTGCAGCGTAGAGACCGAAGCCACTCGCGCGAGTTCACACCGTGTCGTGTATGACATCATGACCGGATGGCTGCTCATTGTTTCCAGCGGGTTTCAGCCCCAAAGAGACGGGGAGCTTTTGGCCAGGCTTGAGGGGGCCTCCCATTACTTGTCCACGATGCAGCAGGCCAAACAGGCTCTCCCCATATTCCCGCAGAGGTGAGAAACCTGGCGCTTGGTGGCGGTTATCAGTTGCGCCCTTATTTGTGCCGCATGAAAGGACATTGAGGACAGATTGAAGTACATTAAACTTGCGGTAATTCGAACTTTCGGTGAATTCAGATAACTTTGGAAGTTTTGGTTGACTGGCTATATTTTCAATGCATTTTAAAGCCACTTAATTCGTACTGCACATTCTTTTAAATTTGCTGAATTCAAACTTCTTGGCTTGTTCCAACTCTCCCAGCACGCGAAAAAGCAATGGCCGAGGTCAGGTACATTAGGTCTGAGTTATTCCACGCCAAAAGTTCCAGACATTGCACTTGACCATCTTTCAATTTGTTCAAAAAAATTGATGGAGACTTATCCTAATGTGTGTAATCAAAGCCTAAAATATTTTTGCCGGAAAAAAATTATTCATGAGGTGAGGGCAGTTTGAATATTTAGAAAAGGCGAGCAACCAGGCACTGCTAAATAATTATTAAAAAATTCAAATTTTAGAGAATGCTTCACAATTTTTTTTATTGATATTTGCACAATTCTGGTTTTCGATAAAATTCAAATTATGCAGCTTTATATGGCAGAAATATATTAAAAAAATCGAAAAGATGCATGAAAATCTTCCATTTCTGTCGTTTTTTTATTTATCAACTTGCTCATGGAAATTCGGAAATAGCCGTTTAGATTGTCTAGATGTCTAGTACCTAAACAAATGTTGCAGGTGATAGAACTGCGTACATCGAAAGTAAAAAATACTGAAGTTGAAAAAGTGTTTTGAGCCAAAAACGCTCGTTAATTTCACCGTGAGGTGGCCCAAGTAAAAATATAAGCAATAGCGGGTTACGTATAACAGTTTATTGGGTTTCATTTCTGAAATTTTTGTAGAGTTAATTTTTGTTTGAAGCGAAAAAAGAATTTTTGAAGTTGAGCTCTCGTGCCACAAGTTGCGTCGTCTCGTAACTCCTCTTAAAGGAGTGTAGACACCTAATTTTGTTAGCATATTTCCTTCTCTGCAATGATGCAGAAGACACTACTATGCATGAATCACCATGTGGCAGTCATCTACGACCACTAAATAATTTATAATCGAATTTTTTCTGTCGAGCTGTTTCGGTATCTGTTTCAACAACCGAACGATGGCTGTGACGTCAGAGTACTTTTGTGTCATGTGAGGCATGGAAAACATCCATATAATCGCTGCTTTATTGTTTTAATTTACTGCTGTGTTGATGCCAGCCTTCCTCAAGATCCGGAATGACAATGAATGTGGAAACAGGGATTATATGGGCGTTTCCCATCTCTCACGTGACCTTTAAGTACACTTTGACGCCACAGTGCTCATTCAGCTGTTGAAACCAAAATGGAAACAGCACGAGAAAGCCAAAAAAAGCACAGAAGTGCCTTCAAAAAATGTTTTTGTGAGCGGAGGTAGCAAAAAACTGGCTGATACCCTTGGAAAATACCAGTTTTCTCAAATTTTTTCTTGACCCTGACTGCCCTGTTTGCAGAAAGCATAGCATGAAAATAGCTTCTTTGGATTTTCATGTAGTATGTTGCATTGTGTTCCTTGTTAAATTTTTTATACTGACCTGAAAGACGCGGGTTTGATCCCGGCTGCGGCGGACGAATTTCGATGGAGGCGAAATTGAAGAGGGCTGTGTACTGTTCGAAGTCGGTGCATGTTAAAGAACCCCAGGTGGTCGAAAGTTCCGGAGCCCTTCACTACGGCATCCCTCAAAGCCTGAAGCACTTTGGGACGTTAAACTCCCAAAAGCCATAAAACAGTGACATTCCTACATTTATAAATTACTCCATTTTTTCACTCTGCCACTCTTTTGGCATGGTGATAATGAGTGCATTATGGAAGCAGGGATAGAACTTTTCGTGTAGAAAAAATCAGCCTACTGAAGCTATTTGGAGAGTGTCACTGTATAACATATCTTTGTGTAACACTTGAGGGTGACTGCAGGCTCCTACCATGTTTCGTTGTCATGCCAGGCTTACTGCAAGTTTGGCATCTCAATGAAGCACATAAAAATTTATATTGTCAAAAGTACTGATGATATATGAGGGAAAATTTGTATTTATTCATTTAGTGCACTTTCCAAAAAGCATGCCAGATTTCACTGCTCTTGGTCGAAAAGTAAAAACTTAAGTCCCGAAACCTGCCTCCCCTCTTACATCAGAGTTGTTTGCTTCTGCTTCTGAATGTTTCAGTGCAGATCGTAAATGTTCATGGCACAATCTGTGTAATCATTTCAAAAGCACTACAAGTTTGAGACACTCACAATGAGGCAGACATGGGTTAGACTTCTAACTCATTTATTCAGTAAAACCCACACGTAAAACCGCATGTAGGTTTTTTCGAGCGTTCATCCTGATGATGGTAGCACCAGATTTTGTTCTGGTATTTTTTTTATAATACTGTGTGCTAACATGAAAGAAGGTTCAAGAGTTGCTGGTACCGTTGTGTTCTTTGTATCGTTGCCAATGGCTGTGGCTAAACCGTGGGCATAGCGTTGGGAATCGGCCTCGCTTGAAGAGGGAGGGAGTGGTCGTGAAGTTGGTAATGGTACACGTAATGGTACAGGCGTTGCTGATAATTGCCACTATATTGGGAATGTTACATTCCGGAATTTAACATTCATGCTTGTACTGCAGGCAGAACGTTGTTCACATGGAGCGCTATCGAGTGGTCGTGGTCTATGGCGAGACCGGCTCGGGAAAGATGATGCAAGGGCCCCAGTTCATCATTGAGGAGTTCATCTGCAGAGGTGAGGGCTCTGCCTGCAACGTAGTCATCACCCAGCCGCGGAGGACGGCAGCCATCAGCATAGCAAAGCAGGTGGCACAGGAGCGAGGCGAAGAGGTTGGTGGTTTTTCGTTTACTGGCATCGTACAATGCTGTCATAGTGCAAGACAAAGACGACAGACTGGAAGACTGGATGAGTGCTCGTCCAGTCTTCTAGTGCATCGTCTTTGTTGTCTTGCGCTATTATGTATATGCATAAGCAACTAGCCTAACACTCCATTATTTTAAGGTACTCTGCTGATAGGTGCCGACACAGAAATTTTCAAAAGCGAGTTTGACGGAATCTAAGCGAGCTTTTGAGGCAAACTTTAGTTCTGTTCATTTTTGGGGTGCTATCAGGGCTGCACTGGAAAAGGGCCTGAGGTGTGGCCCTGCAGAAGTGACATCAACTTGCTGGCCTCGGCTGTGGAATTTTGGGGCCTTAACCAGGGGTCCTCAAACTGGGTTTCAGGGAACCGATTTGTTCTTTGCTTTTTGTGTTGCCGAAGAACCTAAGTCCTTGCATGTTTCAATCCACCACCCCTCTTTTTTAGCTTGTGCTTAGCTTATGATGGCCTTGATTGCTTATGTACTGTAAAACCCAACAAACTCAAACCCTTTTATTTAGCTGCTTTGTCTTGCATCTTTTCATGCTGCAATTCATTATCCTGGTAAGTGTGTCCACATATGTGGATGCAATCTGAACACTGTCAAATCTTGCCTATGCAGTATAAGCTCATTACTGCATTTACATGATTGTATGTCAATTCGAATATAAGTCGACCCCTCCCCCATGTCACATCATGAAAAAAAATGTGTGCCGATGGCCACATTCCAGAACACAAATGTATTTGTCACTGGACTACTCGTTCACACTTGCGCCATCGTCCTCACTAGTGCTGCCATTGTCATTGCTGCTGCGGTCCCACACCACGTCGTTCTACCATCGTCGTCCCGTGTGAAAACCCGCGCTTCACAAACAACTGCGCAACAACATCACAGGGAACAGCTGAAAATTTTGACTCGCTGCAGCCACACCTGCATCACCCTTCCCAAAACTTGTGGCCTGACATGCAGTTCGTTTCTTCGGCGCAAAGAATGACAGCCATCTTGAACATGGCCATGGACAAGTGCTGGACGCTTCCTGGATGTGCACCACTAACGACTATTGACGAAGAGCAACAGTAAAAACTAGTAAAACGTGACTGCCAGTCAAGTCAAATGCATCAAACACAGCCAGCCCTACCGACCCATGGTGTCACCAACTCCTCTGTCTCTTCCACTCTTCACCCCACTCGTAACAGCGTCGTGCGAGCCGCGGCAGAGCTAGTAGTGGCGACTGCGATTGTGAGATGGTTCTCCATGTTTATGAATTCGAGTAACGGGGGTTTACTTCAACATTTCGTAGGTGATTTCACCTAAATTTATTTCTTATCTTCATTTTCTTTTCGCATTGCACTTTCGAGTCTGTGCGAAAACGTCAAGTAGTGAAAAACTGCCAGTGTAACGAAAAATTGCAGACTTTTCTCAATTTCATTGTATAACACGTACTGGCACCGCTTAAAATCTTTTGGCGGGGCTAAATTATGCAATAACATTTCATATAAGCTGAAAAGAACATCCAATTTTGTGTCCTCACTAAAAGGATATGCGAACATTTTGTTCCATTTCTACAAATTTGTGTGTGTCGCTAAAAAAAATTTTTTTAGTAGTGGATCAGATTTTTAGTTGGCTTGTGCAAATAGTGCTTTTTTCGTTCGAAGTAAATTCGAAGCAAATATTAACTATTCTCTAATAATTTCGAAGCGAATACGAAAAAAAGGCCGAGGGCTAAGGTCTGGGATTTATTCAAGGAAAGTAAACAACTTGATTATTTACGAAAGTCTACAAATTTTCGTGCAAAAACACTGGCTGTTCCGCATGCTGGTGTTTGAGGTGCTCCCTTCTGCAGCTTACAATGGCTCCTGCAGTCAAAAAAAGTGTTTCACTTCTTGTCTGGGTCGCTGGTATCGGAAGGTACCTACGGGCAGCTGCAACCAGGGTTGGGTAAAGTTGGCTGCCCTTGCTTTTCCACCACACAAGGGGGTCTTGGAACCGGGAAAGAAGGAGGCCTTCAAATACCCAGCAACCTCATCCGAGATTGTACGGCTTGACTGATGATGTGCACGTAAGCTGAAGTGTGTAAAAGCACTCCACATAGATTACCGTGATTGGTCTGCAGAGCAGGTGCTGTACCATGTTGATCAACTGGCACAGTCTCTTCTGCTGCCGTTGTGAGTAGAGTGAACGCCCATTACTTTGCGGGTCATTCAGCATAACAGACATCTTTGTATCTAGGATTGACCAACATTGACGATGCATGAAGGCATGACATCTTGATATCAGGTAACCTCGTCTTGATGCTACGCAAAGGCTTGAGGCAAGCAATGCTGCCTCACCACCTTCGGAAACATGTTCAGCTAGAACCACCTTGGTACACTGCAACATGGGAATGACTTGTGACAGCGTGTGATATCTGACCCCTGACAGTTCAGTTGTGGCATGGTCAAGTGGCTTCAAGATGTGCACTGCTGCATTCATTAGCTTCCACTCACTTGCGTTCAAGTTTGGAACTGCATCAGATTCTGAAAGTTCTACAGTGATGACTGTACAGAGATTCACGAGTCTGGCCATCATGGCATGCTCACTGTTCCATCGTGTCGGGACGTCTTGTATAACCTCGAGAGGGTCCAGCTGCATGTTTCTCTGAATTTCCTGAAGCCGTCCTCGGACCTTGGGACTTCGTTTGTATCTAGCCACAATTACTCTGGCCTTAGCACAGAACTGCAAAAACCCCGACACTTCTCTTTTGGCATCACTGACACACATCTGAAGGGTGTGTCCGAAACACTGCACACCACTCCAGGATGGCCGCGCTACTGCAGAAGTAAAGTTCCTTTCATTATCTGTAACGACGAAGATTGGCACAATATCGTGGGCCGGAAGTTCCGACTCCTCGATGACACCTGTGCTAAATAGCTCCAGGTTTTCTGCAGTGTGAGAGTTCGTCATCTCTATGCAAGCCAATGCATGCACGTGTTGCATGAAGTCCCTGTCCATGACGTGACAAGTTACACAAACATAGCTGTCATTTGCCCACGATGTCCAGCCATCAGCTGTGATTGAAAGTGTCTCCACTCCGCTTACAAAAATGTCCCCGAGCTTCTTTTTCACCTTCTCTTTGCTTGATGCGTAGAAGTCCGGATTAATCGCTCTCGAGAACATTGTCTGAGATGGCACGCCATAATCCGGCATTGCGAACTTCATCATGTCGAGGAAACCCAGTTCTTCGACAATGTTGTAGGGGTGCATACCATGAGCTACGAAGCGAGCGATCATTTTCGTCATCTGTTGGGCTTTTGGGGCCAACGCCTTCATTTTCGGCTTGAAACAGCTGGCTGTGGATGGTTGTTGACCACTTGCCTTGCTTGCCCCCTTGAGCTTGGAAGGCCTTCGTGTGCATCCCACTTCTCTTGGTAGTCCTTGTGCAAGTCCGGGTTCCTCTTTAAATGCGTTGCTAGGGTTGTTGTCATACTTGTCGTGGTCTTCAGGACTGCCTTGCATTTAAAACATAGAGCTTCGGTTCCCGGTGGAATCTTTACAAAAAGGTCCAAATCGGATTGCTGGCCGCATGCAAGTCCAACATGGTGCTTTCTGAAGTGGTCCAATGCCGCCGCGGCAGAGACAGAGTCGCCCACTAAATGTAATCGACCACACCACCACATGCCGCCACACTGACAAGATGCGTTTTTGGTATGCCTTTCTTCTGAGCTTTGCTGGCTTGGTTTGGATTGGATTGGATTGGGAAAAGTATTACTGTATTAAAAACCGAAACTTCCGAAAATGCCTTCTCCCTGCCGCATGCGGCTATTTGTTTGAGACGAATAGTTCGAAATTTCTGAATAACAAAAGTCGAATCGAAGCGAATATCGAATATCGCATTATTCGTTAAACTATCCGAAAATATTGAATATTCGCACAAGCCTAATTTTTAGTAATGAAACAGAATTTTTGTGACATCAGGCACATTAAGGAACCTCAGGTGGTCTAAGTTAATTCGGAGCCTTCCACTTCGGTATCCCTCACAGCTTAGGTGTCATCATGACATTAAACCCCACATCTTATCATTTTTTTGCTTATCCAAATGTTTAGTAAAAGTGTGAAAGTTATGCACTGGATCTGTCACCAGCCGTGACAGCCCGGCTTTGGATCAAGATAATTATTCAACATTTTGTGTGCAGTTTATGTCAAATAAAATTTTTATTTATTGAAGCTGTTTGTGAAATCGGCAATGGCGACTTTGTCTCCTGACTTCATGGTGTCACATATCCTTCAAGTGCTCCTCTGCGGTAGCTCAGTGGTTATGGCGCTCGGCTGTTGACCTGAAACGTGCGGGTGTGAAGGCAGCCGCGGTGGCCGCATTTCGATGGAGGCAAAATTCTAGAGGCCCGTGTACTGTGCTATATCAGTGCGCGTTAAAGAATCCCAGGTGGCCGAAATTGTATTCCAGAGCCCTCAACCATGGCGTCCCTCATAGCCTGAGTCACTTTGGGACGTTAAACCCAGTAAAGCCATCCCCTACAAGTACAGTGCGTTTATTGCCTTGCAGCTGGGCGAGACGGTGGGCTTCCAAGTGTGGATTTCCAAACAGCTGTTGTTGAGCCATGGGGGCTTGCTCTTCTGCACTGTGGGCATCCTCCTGGAGCTCCTCAAGGGCAGTCCAAAGCTGCGTGGCATCTCGCACGTCATTGTGGATGAGGTGCATGAAAGGGACGTCTGCACCGACTTCCTGCTGGTGCTCCTCCAGGGTGTGCTGAAACTGAACCGCAACCTTAGGGTGGGTGTCTCTTCACTCGTTTATTCCCTACAGCCTGAGTACTGTCAAGCCCTTGTGTGTGGGGTCCGATCTCCACAGATGTGGATGCACTTAAGTGGGCCTCTTCAGTTATCCACCTCTGGCTGCCCACAGGCTGCCTGCAGGCTGTCAGAGTGCGCAGCCAGGCGCTTGATTTTCTTGGGCTGCTCCGTGCACTTCTGATGGCTGCCCAGAACGCGTTTGTTTTATTGCGAAGCAATACTACTTCAGGTCGCACTTCAGCCCGTTCCGTGGCGAGGCGTTGGTAGGCACCATTGACCTTTAGCGTGACCTCGCTGCGTGACGTCATACCACGTGACCTAGAGTGATGTCACACCAGCTGTGTAAAAACGGGGCCCCATCTCGCGCCGTCGCGAGGCGAGGCGGTAGCCACCAACGGCGGCCTAACTCCCGCTCCTCTCACCAGGGGCGCTACGGTCAGAGTGACGTCACACCAGCTGTATAAAACAGCTCCGCTCCTCTCGCCAAGGCAGTCATACAGCCAGATGTTACGATGGTGCCTACGAACAAGGCAGCTCGGCAGAATGCAAAAAGGAAGCATCAGCAAGCTACGGAGACAGAAGAAGAACGAGAACGACTTACTAAGCGGCGTGCCCGGTATGCAGCTCGGCGACAACGTGCAACCTCCTCTGTGGAAACAGCAGAAGCAAAGGAAAAAAATATGAGTTTGCCCGACAGTGAGTCTCCTTCTACTAGTTCAGAACGCTGGAACGCGACTAAACGGCAGAGGCGTGTCCAAGAAACCCCGGAACAGCGGCAGCAGCGGCTCGAGAAGGAACGTGCATTTCGAGAGAAGGAAAATGAAAAGCGAAGAAAACAGTGTGCAGAAGAAACACCCCAGCAGAGACAAGAGCATTCGAAGAAAAGACGAGAAATCTCTCACCAAGGCTGGCCCGACTCAACCCGAAGGACACATTGCAGTAGAATGACATGAAGAACATGCGAGAAGAGTAAAGGAGTTTGAGACGGCAATGCGTGATTTCAACAGACGCTTTACTAACAACCCGTTCGGCTATGCGTGTACAGTGTGTGACCGGTTGTGGCATAGGGACAAACTTGCGCCGATCCGTCAAAGACGCCGCCAAACCCCATAAAGCAGTCTACTCGAACCATGTTCAACAAAAACAATAAAAACGTGTTTTGCTACCTGGATGAGGTCTCTATAGGCGACGCGTACGAGCGCGTACCGCGCTACAAGAATGACATTGTAAGATGCAAGATGGGTCTACCGCCGGACCCCGGGGCAACCAGCGACACGCCGGACACGCAGATGCACAAGTGGGGCAAACTTAAGATGACCGACGAACGATGGGGGTGTTATGCAGACAACTTGGCCATCTACAACGTGGCCGAAACATACAAGCTACCGCTAATGCATCGTGAAGACGACGAGGAGACGTACAACAAACTGTATTGCATTTTAGATGCTAACAATAACCCCAACATTTATTACGGCGTAACGCTACCGTACTTTAACGAACGCTACTGCAAGCACCGAGTGGGCATATCTTATGATGCGGAGAAAATGGAGTGGTACCGCACTGTCGGCCAATCGATACTGGAAGATTTTGTAATGGGCACGCAAATCGATACTGGAAGATTTTGTAATGGGCACGCTGGTGAGGGAAATGTTTGTCGGCATACACGGATTTGACGGATGACTTCCTCTTAGATGATTCACTGTAAGCCGTAACACTAGCATAACCCAAGACTACCACGAGCCATACTACCAGCTGATCCGAGAATAACACACTATTGCTTCGCAATCACCAGGCTTAACCAAGCTAAGCCACGGCCATTTTTTTTCTGGGTTTTGGGCTGCCAGCGGGCAGCCACACTCGCCAGGACGACTTTGTGCTGGCAGCGCTTCGGCAACTAGCAGATTACGGAGACGTGGTATGTTAGCGGTAAGTGTGCGTGGCCATATTTATTTGGACTAGAAAGACTGCGGTTCTTTGTGTGATGTTTTGCAGAGTGCAGGCGCTTGTTTTGGCTGGAACACGGTGCAATATCGTTTGTGTCGGGTTCAGTGGCAACTTTTGCAGTAGTTCTCACTGTTAATCTAGTGGTTTTGCATACATGTGGGACTTTACACATAAACGAGGTCACTAAGTCTACAAAGGAAGCTCATCCTCTCCAACCTCACCTCCTGTCCGGCTTCTCCCTTCACATTTGTGGGCAGGTTGTGTCACTGGCTTTTCTTCCTTCTTTTTTTTTTTGCTGCCTTGAAAAACAGTGGTTTGAAAAACAGTGTCTGTCTCCAAGGAAGTTTGAAGCAAAATGGAAACTATTTCCCTAAGCGTTATTCTTGTCAATTTCTGTTCGCTTTCACTGAGAATAAATTTCTGTGGCATGTGAAAACCTTGCAGCACTCGGAGACATAATATTTTGGATCCATTTTGCGAGTATAAAGCAACTAGGTTCAAACTGGATGCCCAGCCGGTCAGAAAGACAGTGCCCAATCTGGATTACTGCGGCCAAAAATCACCACTACGTTGTGACACCATTGGCTCGATATGTGCACATCTGATCTCTTTGGGCATTCATGCGTCACAGTGTCTTTTACTTTGCTAACAGAGGATGAAGACCTCTTGCTTGATTTACGTTGCAGGGCACCGTTAAATCTGGAAAACTTTTCCTAGAAGCATCTCTAGCCAGGTGTACCAGTTGAATGCGGAAAATCGTTTTTAAAAGGGGCACCTCTCTTAGACACATTTTTCTTTTAATTTATGGACAGATTTACACCAAATTTTTACTGTCCGTGCATTTTCATGTGCTGATTCCGAAATTGCAATTGTTTTTCTCCTGCAGCAGTCACTTGTACATAGATCAAGGAAAGCATGTCTTTCTTTGGTGGAAGCATGGTTAACAAACATGAGATTTTACGAAGAACATTTCTATTTATAAATAATCTAAGGTCATTAGGAGTGCTGTAAGGCATATTTAAGCGTCCTAGGATGATTTGGAAGAGTTTCAACTGGTCAAACTTGAAGAAAGCTCGTTTTGGGGGCTGGTGAAAATTATATATTTTGAGCATTTTCTTGATGATCTAGTGGTCTAAAGTTAGTATTACTGCAGAGCATGTGCATTTATCTTTCTTTCACAAATTGAATTATAGTAATAGCTGTTATAGAACTGGAGATATTGCTCCTCTAATATTCTGATTGTGTCAGAAAGGCAGTTGTGAGAAATTGGGGAAAGACATTTTTGGCATAATTTTGTGCCACCAAGGCCAACTAAAAATCACTGAAGCGAGCTCTGGCTATTTCTGGGGTGGGCGTACCACCATTTCTCCTCAACATAATAGCACTTGCAACAAGGAAATTGCCGGAGAAGAAATGGCATGATCTGGAGGCTGGTACCAGAGATGAATGCCTTTGCATCATGACTTCCCAGAAGTTGTTGCCAAAGTAGAGGTGTGCATGTGTGTATCTCACAACAATGCTGTGATTGCAATCGACCCATAAGTAATTAATTGTGCTCTTCGCTTGTCTTGCACCTCAAAAGATTGAGAACAAAGTTTATTTCGTCAAGCTTTGAGATTCCGCACGTTGCGGGACGCCGGTTTGTGACCGCCGCTGCCGTCACACCATTAGGTTTGCTGTAAGGCTCGATCTATCGTGCCCTTGCTGGCTATCAACGAAAGCTGCTTAGGTATCACTTCCTCATCTGCACACTCACGGTTATGCTGCCTGTATGCAGCAGGAATCTCTTGAGAGAATCTGTGCTCACTCCTCGCTGTAGTGCTGAGCGCTGAGCTGGTTGCTGATCGTAGATAACAGGTTGCGATGATGCAGTGTACCCTGCAGCTTCAGATCTCTATCTTTTGCTCCCTCTTAGGCTGAAGATGTTGCACATCTCGAAATGTGTATTCCTCATTTTGCACTGAGAAACCTAGCTCGGCCGTGACAGTGGAACAGCGCAGTGTGACCAACTCGCACTGGGTTGCAAGCGGTTGAAGCCGCCAGCCAACTAAAAGTCGCCATTTTGTTCACGTGATTTTGGAGACCAATAGCAGTACGTGTATTGCACAGTTTTTTACCTTTGCTTACCGCTTCCATTGTTTGCTTATTGTCGCCAACCGAAACATGGGAATAACCTGAATCACGGCCTTTCAAACGAAGCCAAAATGTTGCGAGCACAGCGCATATTTCTCTAACTGCTGGGAGTCAATGTTTAGTGCGATTTGACCTCAATTAAAGTGCACGGATTCACATATCTTGAATTCTACAACGCACGAATTAGGTAGTGTGTTGTAAGGAAAATTTGTAGATAGCTGTGAAAAGATCTCAGGATAGCGAAAACTAAATATAAAAAATTTGATTTTTTTATTCTAATTTTCGGCTGTGAAGAGCCATGTCTCCCCTTAAGACGGACGGCCCTTTGTTTTATGGTAGCTCTGGCACGGCTGCAGTGAATGCACCTGCCTGCTTGTTCTGCACAAGCATGTGTGCTTAAAATGCCTAATATGTAGTGGTCTTTTTACTGAGAGATAAGGCATAGGTAATCGTTCGAGAGGCTAGGAATTCTTAGTGCACAATCTTGGTATGCTCTCTCGAAAAATTTGAAAATTTTCTCCCACCCAATAATTAATGCCTAAGCGGTTATTTCTAGACATGAGCAAATATTCAGTAATTTCAAATGTTCAATCAAATAGTAAAGTATTCGATATTTGATTTGATCCGAATGTTGGTATTTGAATTCTTCAAGTATTTATTGCTTGCGAGTATTGTTTCTGGAATCCTTGCTTGGTGTGGTTTCAGTTCATCATGCTTCCTCTGGGATAGCATCGTGCGTGTTGCCATAGCCCAACTCCATGAACACTTCCTAAGGATGTGCACAGCATACCTGCACGCCTGCATGTGTGTTAGAGCCAGTCTGCGCATGTACACAGTGCCCAGAGCTGTACCTGCCAGGTGTCTGAGCCTGCGCTACCCTCGGTGCGGACATGCTGGAACCGGCACGGCACCGTCCACCAGAGGATGCACGGCTCTCTTGTCCTCTGCGGGACGAGCCTGGGCTGACTGCGGCTGTCGCAGCTGTTGTCAGCGTGAAATTCGCTAAACAAGCGGTACAGTGCACCCATCTCAGTAAGCTAGCACATGGAGATGGGTCTCCCTCCGGTGCCTTACACGGGGCAGTGATTGATGTGCGATGCGTACGGTCCCGCATTTAAAGAACATGACGCCACAACGTGAAAGGCACGGTATCCCAATGAACACAAAGGGTGACGTTTTGACTTTTGGATAGACTTGGACTTGGCTTCCATGGTACTCATGTTGCCAACAGACGTAATACCCCAAAACTGTGGAATCCGAAACCTAGTTGCGATTGCTTCACAATGGCTGCTCCGCAACACTGCTTTAGGGCAGTCAAATCACGGTGTTTGGTTTCAACATGAGGGTGAACTTTAAGGGACAGAAAATCTTGGAAAAAAAACTTTCATTACATTTGAGTAAATGTGGTGTTTGCACTGGCCTAGTTAATTCTGACAGATTGTCTGATCTTCCACAGTGTATGCAGAAAGTCACCAGCTAATCAATAAATCAGTGAGCAGTAACAGCTGCCCTGTGTCTTATTTCAGTCACTGACAGATTTTTTTGGACTCTCTAGACACAGCTGAAATCGAAAGATTAAATTCATGCAAAAAAAAGCCGCAATTCACCTTTCAGTTGTGAAGCACCTGTGGAGAAAGGGATTGATAGTGTTCTGCACATTCTGAATTTTTTGTACTGCTTTAACTTAAGGGGTTATGAGGGTCTTAAATTTTTTTTATTTGTTAACATACTTTGGGGAAACTTAACTTTCAGGTATATCATAGGATGCTTTTTTGGATATTCATTAAGATTTCAAATATTTGACCTGGAAGGAAATATGCATTTGGCAAATTAACATATACTAATTAGGGTCTTAGACCTCCTCATCCAGGCATGTCACACGAAAACAGACAACTGACGGCGACTGCTTTCATTAACTTTGTGTTCAGTGGCTGCTCTGCCACTGATGAGACAAGGTTCAGATGCAAAAGCAAACATGCTGTAGCGTGCAGTGCACTGTGCCTACTGTATGGAGGTCCGGAAACTAAGAGAAACATTTAAAAAAAATGACGGTCGATTTAGCATGGCTAGTCCAAATTTGAATTAGGTGCGCTAGCATTTCTGTTTCGGTTTGAGGCTTGGTAATTCTGTGCCAGATAATTCTATCCCAGATAATTCTAGGTATTGGGGCCGCATAATTTCTGTTGTAAATTTTACCAAATAATTAGGTCTGGTGGACTGCATCAACATGGTTATTTCGAAGATCTGGGGTGCAGGCACAGAGTATGGGCAAAGTTAATTCACTTGTGTGCTTCTTCTGCGTCGTTTTTGTGGCGGCCGCTTCAATCCTACGCAATACTTCTCTGTTGGAACCTAGAAATTGCATTTTTAAGCTACTAGCGACAGGGAAAAGGCAGATGACTGCACGTAGTACAGCATTGCCAAGGTGGCGTTTGTCGTGGCATAGTTTTGTTTTCGCGCCTTCATTAGTTTGTGCTCGTGTCTCAATAGTGATGAAGCTGCACCAGCAGTCAAGACAAGCTTCACGCTGACTGTAAGTGTGCTCGGCATTGACATAGATGCAACATGCTGCAGGTCACCGAACACGGTGACGGCCAACCTGCTATTGAGTATAGAGTACCTCTTTGGCTCCATTGCCATTCTGTGCGCCCCGATAGTTGGCTGTCAGAATGCTGGCACGGGATGAACCACTACCTTGAAATGACATTCGTGACGTAGCATGTGGGAAAGCTGCCACAGTTACGATGTAAGAGCCAAGTTTCTGTTGCACGGATTTCTATGGAAGCTTGGACAGTACTGGCTCTCGAAGACATAGCAGCCAGGAAAATGCAGCATCCAAGAACATAACAGCGGAATTCTAGTTTTTTCTTGTTCCTTGTCGGTGACCGGCTGACTGTGTGCCATGCTGGCTTGCACAGTTTCCTTGTGTGGTGTGTTAGAGGGTTAGGTTACCAACGTCTCCAATTACCTCATGTAATTGAAAAGTTTGTCCAATAAGGATGATGCATTCCCGCAGTAAAATATTTTGCCTGGGTCCTGTTTTAATGCAATGGCATTAGAAAGAAAATCATCTGAAAGAAAATGTGTCGTCATTCAAACTTTGCTAGCTGACTGGAGGAAAGTGACGTCACCTCCGGTAAAGGCATGAACAGCTTCTAATACTGTAGCTTGGCCAACACATTATGTAATTAGGTGTCCCTGTGAATTTTTTGGCTTTCCTTGGTTAAATCGAAAACCCTCTTAATTAGAATATTTGTGAGGTCCTGATTACTTTGCAATAAAGAAATTTTACTGGGCTTTTTCCAGACAGACATTTTGCTCGCTTCACCTAACAGGTGGTCCTTGAGTGCCACTATCAATGCGGAGAAGTTTTCTGAGTACGTCAACGGTGCGCCCATCATCAGGATTCCTGGAAAGATCCATCCTCTGACTCAGTACTTTCTCGAGTACCTTGTGGCTGACAACTTAGTGCCCCAGGATGCACTGTGAAAGGTAAGCGTGGCGATGTTTGGCAAGGGCATTGTCTGCCTTTGCCACATATTCCAAAAAGCAAAAAAAAAGGTTTGGATTTAACATCCCAAAGCTGGACTGAAAGGGATGCCATAGTGAGGGGCTATGGATTAATTTCGACCACCTGGAGTTGTTTAACATGCACTCACAATGTACAGCACACAGGTGCCGTTTCCATTTCACCTTTATCAAAGCGTGACCACTATGGTTGGAATTGAACCCATGCCCTCCGGCCCAGTATCCAAGCACCCTAACCACTGATCCAAGCTGGCAGGTAGAAGTGCAAAAAAAGAGTGGGAGAGGATGAACACAAATCATTGGACAGCAATTCTCCCTTTGTCTTTGTGCATTTCGATGGATGCGAAATGCTAGAGCCCCATTTTCCGTGCGATGTCAGTGCACTCTAAAGAACCTCAGGTCGTCGAAATTATCCGGAGCCGTCTGCTACGACATCCCTCATACCATAAATTGCTTTGTGACGTTAAACCTAACATAACCTGCAGTATATACTCTCGTAATGAACCCACTTTTCTTCCAGAAAAGTTGACATCAATTTGGGGGATAGTTTATTACGTGGGAAAAAAGTTTAAAGAGGTTTTTTTTTGGAGAGCCAAAATTTCATATCATGCATCTGCCCACCCATCCGTCCGTCAATTATCCACCCACCCACCATCAGCAAAAGCATGCATTCAGACAGCGGCAAACGCATCGTTCACACCGGAAGGCGTGTGCTATATCACATTGTGATACCCGGCCGCGATGGCGAATTGCGGCGAGATAAAACGAACATACTGAACTCCGGCCGTCAAGGTCTGGTGCGTGTTGTTTACACCAAGTTGAAAATAACACGCAGGACAGTGAGGGGTTAGGCATTTTTGCTACGTTTCTCTCTGATGCTTGAGCACTCGCCGCCTTTCTAAGCACACAGTAGCACAGATTGTGCCCAGCGAGCCACCACCACCAGCGCCTTGGTGCTCTGCCCAGTTCGGAGAGCCCCCTCCCCTGGCCTTCCATTGGAGCTCTCCTCTAAAAGTAAACATGCCGTAATGTTATCAGCTCCCAGCATATTGTAACACTGCCAAGGTCTGCGCTGCGGACGGCATGAAAACAGGAAGGGGTATGAAAAGCTATCCATTTAAAAAAAATAATTTTCACTGACAAAAGCGGGGTGTGGGTTCATTATGGAAGTGTGTTCATTACACAAGTACAGTCGAACCCGCATATTTCGAATTATTGGCTGTATTGAACACAAAGATTATCCCCTTGAAAATACTGTGCAAAAATAAAGGACAGTTGCATAGTATATCGAACTCCAGTTTCGCTGGCCATTCGATATTTCGAACACCGCACGGGGCCCCTGGGAAGTGCGCTTTCCTCAAAGACACTCGCATCTTGGGTCGCACAACGCACGGTACGGAGGCGAGCAGCGACGTTTGCAAGCCATGCCTCCTCGGTAAAGGCAGAAAACCGGCTCTTAAGTGAGGGCAGCACCTCCTCACTGGTGAGGAAGACGAGAGAACTGGAAAGAGTGAGGCGTGGCCTCCATGCCTGGCACCCCGCAGGAGCCGATTGCGGAGGCCACGAGTCAGGAGGTAGTTTACCTGGTTGCACCCACTGTGCCCCATGACTGGCGTAACTAGCACCAATGGCACATTTCCGCTGAGTTTTCTTCGTCTCTCTCCTTTGTTTTCCTTTGTGCCTCATTGACCGACTCCAGTTGACTCCATCGGCCAGTGTGGGGCCTGTCGCGTTTTTATGTGCGTGTTTTTGTTTCAACGTGTCCGTTGTAGCGTGCGGGACTACTGTCATCTAGTCAGCTATGGCATCTACGAACGTAAAAAAGAGAATCGACTTCGCAACAAAGCTTGAGATGAGGCAGCGCATTGAGAATGGCAAAAGGAAGTCCGTGGTACACGCATTCGGAATTCCACTGAGCTCTCTAATCGCACTGTTAAAAAACAAGCAGGGCATCACACTCAAAGCAGGTGAGCAAAGTCGCTCGGGAGCTTGTCTTGTGCGCCCTGCTGTTTTCGACAAAGTTGAGAAAGTGCTGTGTGTGTGTGGTTTCTCAAAGTCCGAGCGAAAAACATCCCTGTGGATGGCCCCATGTTAACGGAGAAGGCCAAATGGTTTGCCATGGCACTTGGTGAAGAGAACTTTTGTGGTGGCACTGGGTGGCTGCAACAGTTTAAAGACCGCCACGGCATTGTGGGAAAAGCCAGTAGCTTTGGTTTTCAGATATCAAGGCGATTTCCCAGGTGTTAAGCCTGCAGCGCTCCGACGCAGTTGGACTGGCTTGGTTTTGGCTCGTCTTGTATTACAGTGGCTACAGCAGTGGGCCTCTTCGATTAACCGGGCTCGGGCCGCCCGCTGGCTGCCACCAAGTTCGCCCCTGACAGGAAACGGCATCATAGTCACATGGTCTGGCGGCCACCAGAACCAGGAGTCGGCACCAGGAGTCAATTGAAAAGCTCCCCCTATGCAGAGCTGTGCAGAGCTGTTGTTAGAAAAATTGATTTGCACCTTACATTTCTTTCTAAACTATAGCAACAATTTTTTTATTCACTTGTCAGAAACAACTGCTGGCCATGTTTGATAATTCTAGGATACTCATAAATGTTAATGATGCTGCACTTTAACTTTCTGTACCAAACTGTCTTATATAATTGGAATTTCTGCACTGTGTACAAGGTGTATCCTAGTGATAGATCAAAATGTTGGGTTAACGAATTACAAAACTGGTTATGCTGGAATATGCGTAGTTTATTCATTTATGCCTTTTTCTACTGCAGTACTCGTTCCACACCTCTTCCTATCACGGATGAAGGCGATGTTGCCAGCCAAGCAGTATCTGCAGCCAGAAACACTCTTTAAATGAAGGTACGTATTTGCTCCCTCCAGTTTATATAATAAAGCTGTGCTCAATGGCTGCAATGGCAGCACCTGAGTCATACTTTAGGAGGCCCCCTGGTTTTGCTATAGTAGATTGCTACATCATCTATAGTGTTATCTCATCAGTGTTATCTCATCAGGAGCATAAAATTTGTGTTGTATTTGGTTTGCATTGTGTTGGTCATTAATTGTCTATTTCTGATGCTTGAGCAGGTGTTTGTTGAGTAAACTTCAAGTCATGATTAAATTTCACAGGTTATGTGTGCATTCAGACTTCTTGTTTACTGATACCCCATTTGAGAATTAGTTTGTACTGATGTTTATCACACTAGTGGAGTCTGTGACAGTGTATTATAGTTGCTGATGAGAGAACTAAAGATTAGCTGCAGGAGTCTAATAATAGAGCTGTAGTGAATGCAAAGGCTACAAGGAAAAGGTTGGAATTGAAATAAAGACTAAATGTTGGGTGGAAATGAGGTCAATTTACTACACATATATACGCCAAATTAGAGCACATTTTATTTAAAGAAATTCAGCATTGTGGCTGCCTTTATACTCCCGGTATAAAACTACCTTGTCGATGTTGAGGTGCAGCTTTTCTCAGATACTCATATCTATGAATACTGCAGTCATAGGCACGTGCCAGAGGGGGGTCAAGAGGGTCAGTGGCCTGCCGAATAGACAAGGCGAAGGGGTACACAAATTTTTTACCATATTGTTCCCTGCTACCCAGGAGGCACCGGGTGGGCCATCGGCCGAGAGGAAGAACTGGCGGAAGTGACCCGTTCACTTAGAGTCGGCCAGCCGTCCGGCCGCGCTTGCTTTGCTGTGGCCCGCGCTTTGGCGAACCACAGATCAACGTAATCTTGCCGTTTACTTTCTCTCCAGTGCCATTTACTTTCTCTCGTTCGGGCTTTCCGTGTAATGCTTGAAGCCTGTATATAAACCAGTTTTTGCATGGTACTTCTTTCGAACAGCGCTCTGCACACAGCTTGGTAGAATCCGTCGATTGTTCTCCCCCAGCCTCTTCCACGTTAACCAGACAGTCTGGTGGTACGCAGCACGCCAAAACTGCCTGCACAAAATATGTGCATCGATATTTCTCTTTTCTTTATATTAATTTTTTGCCTGTTTGTAAACTTTTTGCCTTTTCCAGCTGGTTCACATCCATGCTGAGCTAAGGCCACTTCCAGCACTGTCTTTAACGCTCACAGTCTTGAACTCTTTTGAGCTCGTTACGCACTGTGTGCCTCTTGCTTTTTCCTGATTGCTTGCATCTCATGGCAGCGCAAGCAATTTTCTTAATCTTTCATCAGCGTGCAGCAAATGCAGCTGCACCTAACTGAAGAAAAAAGCAATTATATAAGCCTAGTAAATTAAGCAAAGCAAATATTTGCATTCATGAGCGCTTGGTCATGGCTGACGATCAACAGTGGCACCACAATTCGTGCTAATTTGTCCTTGAGTCAGAATGGCAAAGATTTTGAGCCGTGGTATGCATACATGTATATCATCCACAAGTAATTCTGCTGGTTATCTCGATATGCAACAGCAGCAACTATATCTTGCAGCACACTAGTTTTGATGAGCAGCATTGCAAACTCCGAAACGCAGCCATAATTATTGTTCAAAAGCTTGTTCAGCATGCAAAAGACAACGCACGGAGGTAAGTGCAGAAGCTTCATCGTTGAACAATAGCCTGAACATGCGACAGAAAGAAAGCGCACACGAGAGCTTCCTCCCAGCCGCCTCGTCTCTTCGTGCTGCAGTACAGCAGTGAACCCACTCCAACTCATCCAGTTTGGCATTGTTTTGCATTTCTAAAAACCTTTGGGGGCAATTAGGCAAGCAACTATAAATAAATGAACAAATGCTTTATCTCGTGCGACTCGTGTAAGCGTGTTGGTGATCTGATTTAGATCATGTTTACAGGCGTTACAAGAAGTTGGTCAAGAGAAAAAAAACAGCGAAAAAAAGACTCAGGACCAGGAGAAGACACACACAGACTGTCGCCGGAAAGAAGTTGGTGGCCAGGCTTTTATGCAGCAGTGGTACACAACAACATTTCGGTGCAATTTCCTTATTTTTGCAGTTCCCACTTCCACATGCACCTACGCAAAACATACGTATCAATCGAGATTCGGTTTTCGTGTTACCCTGGTAGGACATGAAAGGCCCATACTGGGTTAACAAAATTTCCGGCTTGCAGGCGCCGCCATGCAATCGCTCCTCTATTCCTTAGCTTCTTATCCGGCGGTGGCACCAGTTTTCTGTCCAGTAGTCTGTAGTTCACAATGATTTCAGAATTGGTTTGCGCACACTCGTCCAGGTTCCGGCAGGCCGGCGGTTCCACGGTTACCCGGAAGCAAGGAATATGAGAATGCGCTGACTCCCAAGAGTCGACGAAGATATTGACAGCAGGGAAAGCAGGGAAGCCCTGCTGCACAGCGAAGAACCTGCTCGGCAGAAACAAGCCAATCCATCTGGCGGCTGAGGCCACGAGGAGATAAAATTTCTTTGTTACCCTTTAGTCACGGAGGCTCCGGCCCCCGCCCTCCAGGCCTGCGTGGCAGTGGCGATGAGTAGTAAGGTTTCTTCCTTTCTGGTGAAAATAAAAGCTGTCATCCATCCATCCAGTCGAGATTTCCACGTGAAAATGTCGCGACGTGACTTTTGCTGCCGGCGCACTCTACGGCGTATTTGTTTCCGCCGTTTTCTGAAGCTGCTGATGGCTTGAACATGCATGGTGAAAGTCCAAACTGTTCAACATTGCTTGAATTATCCATAATTTCTAAAACATAGTCCTTAAAAGCCAGCTGAAGCAACACACTACGCAGCAACGCCACCGGTGCCGGCCAGAGATCCCCGTGGATGACGTCATGACAGTCCCGGCCAATTGCGGGCAAGAGCAGCGTTTGGCGCCCTGAGGCGATGGGCCGTGTTTTTGTATTAAAAACCGCTTTTTACGTTTATTTCCGCACTTTTTGAAAGATATTTTTTTTCAGCAGACTAAAAGCTATAAAATGACCTAGAGAACTCATTTTTTTCGAAAAGTGCTTCAGCTTCCCTTTAAATATTTGCTAAGGCAGCCATCTAATGCTCTTGCGTAAACAGTGCCTATAAGTAACAGTACACAAAGCGTTGCTAAAACGTGTGCGTAATGTTACATGAAAGTTTTTTGTTTTGTTAGGGTTTGTTAGCCTGACGTTTCTAGAAGCATCTCACAAGTACAAAAAAAGGAAACTAGCAAGTTTCAGGTAATGTTGCTGGTTAACATTTCATACCATTCAGATAACATTGCCACAATGAAATGCACTACTTGGGTTGATGATTCATTTATTGTGACTTCCCCACCTAGTAACCATATATTCTCTCATAGGTTTTTGCTGTTATTTTCTCCCACCTTTCCTGTCTTCTGGTGTCATATTTGGGCTTTCTACTCATGTCGAGTAGCATGCACAAGCGGGAGACTAATGAGAGCATGTGACTTGCAACTACTAAGTCACCCTCTCCATTTGCGAGTGGGAGAAGTCAGTTTAGTATTTCCTTCTTTTCTTTTTCAGTAATGCAGCTCATTGTCTATTTCAAGATGCTACCAATGTTTGCCATCTCTTCTGTGCACCTTGTGTGTAATTATGAGTGAAATACGTTTTTCAAATTTACACAATTTTCAAGTGAATGCATGGAGCAGAGGTATCCAAGCCTTTCAAGAAGAGCTGGAATGAGTCACTACTTTTTTCGTGCTTGAAGTTTTATCGCTAGTGTCTGAACACAATGAAAGATTTGGGGTATTTACTCATTTTTTTCTCATGGCATTATGCTTTTATGGGAGCAGCCTCATCCAGTGGCGTTCTAACCTGTTTGTGGCGAGGTGTATAAAAAAATGCTCAAGAAGGAATGAAATGAAGTGATGGGAACAGTTGGTGCATTTTCTTTTTGTCTGTTTTTCAGGTTGAAAGCCAATCTCATATTTGCTAGAGGGTTGCAGTATCCAATCCAGCAGTTTGTGAATAACGTGATGTCTAATCTCTCTCCCTCCTTAGGCCCTTCTCACTTGTTTTATTTGTTGTTTTACTGTTTAGTACTTGTAGTGTATTCTGTGACTGCTATTTTAGACATTCATTGGGAAGATGAAACTCTGCCGTTGAACCCCTTGCAATTGTGTCTTAATTATTGTTTGAGACCTTATGGATCAATAATAATATAGAAATATCCTTGTCGCTTACAAGGCTGGCATCCGTGCATGTTTTATCTACACCGAAGAGCCAATTTTCAGTTGCTATGCTAGTTAAAACTATTCCATAACTGCAGGGCCTCACATTCGTGCTTTCTTATAGTTATGCATCACACGTTCTGTTTTTTTTTTCCAAGTTTGATGTTGACACGATTGCAAAGGCTGCATCACTGTGTGTAAACACTAGCAGCAGCTGCAAGTTGAAACGTGTTTTGCGGGGTCTTGTTTGTTCTCATGTGCTTTACGGAAAGTGGTGCTAAACACAATTGTGTGCTTGCAATTTAACCTTGCACTATGGGCAGGTTGGTGCCTCTCAACTTGCAAGTAATGAATGCATGCTTCTCTTTTTGTAACAAGTCGTGCTGTACTCTGATCAAGTCATGCAATGTCATGTGATGTTTGTAGTTTTTTTGCTCAGTTCAGCTAAAAATGCATGCCGAAAAATACAGCTACAAGTACATGAGAAAGACATGCCTAGCTTAAAACAGAACAGCTTTTATTTTAGGTCTGCATGGCCTTAAGCGAGGTTTGGTTCTTTGATGTAGACAATATCTAGCAAGCTTTATTTAAGGTATCCTCACCATTCATTAAATCTCCTATAGACAGGCCAGCTGTTATCAATGCATTGAGGCATACCCTTTCTTTCTAAAGAAATCTATGCTTTGTTTCCACAGGTTTGGCCGCACCTAAGATTTGCTGCAGCTCGTCTCCTCGAACAAAATCTCAAGGAGGCAGGTTGGGTTTCTGTGCCCTGAGTGTGGCTTTGCTACAGTGTATCCCTCCAGTTTCAAGAGACACCAGAGAATCCACACTGGAGAACGTCCTTACCAATGCAGCCATTGCAACAAGGCCTTTATAGCTACAGGAAAGCTGGCAAAGAACTTCCGAATTCATACGGGTGAGAAGCCGTACCAGTGTGATCATTGCGGCAGGAGCTTCACATGGAGGTCCACCCTGGTGGAGCACCTCCTTATCCACACACGCGAGAAGCTGTTTTGGTGTCATCTGTGTCCCAAGGCTTTTGCACAAAAAGCGGGCCTATTTCATCATGTACGATCTCACAAGAGGGGAACTCTGTACTATTTTTTTTTACACAAGTCGATTTTCGCACAGGCTGTTTTTGAAGTTCTCCGAGGGTGCAGTTTATTCATCTTAAGGCATTTGCTGTTGAAAAATGTTGCAGGGTGTTCTGCCAGCATTTAGTGCTGCACTTGTCAGCAATTGTGCATTGCAAGAACCTGCCAATTTTGTCGTGATATCTTTGTTGGAAGTATCAAGGAGGATATTTTGACATAAATCATGTTGACACTATCTGATATGTGGTGTAATTTCTTTAGGGAAGTATGAGCTGTGGCAAAATTTAAAGGTGAATGACTATGAAAAAACCTGCTTTTCCAGACATGGAATTAGAGTAGCAGCATTAGCTCTGTTTGTTGGGTGGCAATGCTTTGTTTTTGTTTCAGTTTTACCTCTTATTTGCTTGTAAGAACAGTAATGGTTAAAAAATCAGGCAGAAGTGTGCACAGTGTGTGCGTTGAGGGCTGATGCCTTTTTTCAACGTGTTTTAGTTTTCAAAATGGGTCGAGAGAAACGTTTTCCTTCATTTTGTATTGTATACAACAATTTTTCAGGAAATGTGTCTCTGGCACTTTCTTTTTTGCTGTTGTCTTATAAATTAGAATGGGGGATCCCTGTCTTGAAATGATACATTGTATTTATTGAGGCCATTCCATTGGAAATGCAGTGATCACTGCCTTCTCATTTTTTACTGTCTATTGCACTCTATGCATTGTATCTCAGCAGCGCATGCTTCAGTGTTTGAAATCGTGTTGACGTCCGCTGCTTGTACTTTACTGGCAGAAACGAAGGTAGCGCACTTGGTGACAGATTTTTCTTTATCCTGACTTGAAGAGTTTTTGGTTTGCCATTTAATCTTGTATTTCTTCCTCTATGATACTTGACAGGCAGTTTTCTCTTATTTGCATAAGCGAGCCTTTGATTCTGGCAAAATCTTACAATTCCAGTGCCTAAGTTGTTGTGCAGCATTTGTTGCAGAAGTTTTGAAATAAATCTGACAGTGGCAGCTTTTAGCGATGTCCACTTCTTTTGGTTGTTGGTTTTTCTACAATGCATGCAGTACTTTTGTGCAATCCGTGAGATTTTATAGCATTAAGTGCATTTGAAAAAACTTGTAAATATATTACAAAAGATAATGTATGGCCAGAAACCTAACTGCAGCATCTTAGCATAAGGGTGCACTAACTATATTACGAAAGGGATGGCACAAGATGACAAGCACACTTCAACAGTTCGTGTTTTTATAAGCTGCATATCGACGCAAAATTAGAGGGCAATGAATGAAGATGTAGAAAAAACCAAGAACACAAAGGAAAAACAGCTTAGCGAGCATCTGACAGATGTCACATATATAGTTAGCGCATCCCTATGCTAAAACTCGCGACAAATTTCAAAGCTTTAAAAACTGTACCATGGTCACCTTTCTTTCTGATGTGTAGTACACTGCTGTGGGTATTGGAGGCAAAAAAACAGGACTCGCACAGTGGAAGTAGAAGCTGAAGTGATCTGCAAGGATGGATTTGGGACGGTGACTGCTCAGTTGGGAGCAATGCTTTTATAATGTCTATATTACATTTGTCTGCCAACCTTTTCAACAAGCACCACACAGCTGCTGGCCTTTTCATTTGATGAGTCCATTTCTTAGTGATTCAAACCGGATCTGTCTAGAACCCTTTACATCAGTGAAAATTAGAAGTGATCACATGGATGTCCAAGTACTGCTTGTTGAGCTGTGTTCCAAATGCACTGAAACTTTGCAATACTTGCCGCAAAAATGCGATGGAAACATATTCAAGGTGCTGCACTTCTGACTGAACTGTAATTTTTTTATTTCATTCCTACAAATCACTTCCTCTAGTGCAGCATGATCTTGACATTGGGCTTCTGTGATTTCTGCTGCAGTAGTATCAATTTCTTGATGAGGCAGAAGCCACTCAGTGTACCCTGCCCATAATGACTCATTCCAGGAAATTTTACGAAAAGGCTCCAAAACTAAATGGCAGACAAAAACGATCACACTGGAAACACATTGGCTTGCCTACTACTGTGTGTGTCCATGTATGTCTTATTCCTTGACTTTAAATTATTCCTTAACTTTAAAAAATCTCAAACCAACTCACTCAACAGTACTTAAGTAACTTTGATAAGTCAGTTGCACATTTAATCAGTGGAGCACATTCTTACATGCCTTACCAGTTCTGAGATATTGTGCAATTGACAACAATTGACAAACAACTGAATACATTTACCAACTGTAATCATTAAATGGTGGAAAACTAATACGGATGACTTTTCTGTCTTCTGCTCTCACTATAAGGTAGAGAGAGCATAGGTATATGGGTTTTCGTTGTTCTTTTACATTATGCTGTGCACCTGCTGCTATAATTTCTCAGGATTCCTTGGCTTTTGCACTCCTTTGTCCTCCCCTCCTCCTTTCTTTTCCTCTTCCTTGTATTCTTTCTGCCATGCTGCTCAATTGCTTTCCCCTGATTTTTCCAGGTCAACCCAACCAGTCGTACCATGCCTAGTGTTGCAGCTCTCCACGCGTGGGCACACAGCCTTTCAAGCCCATATTTGCTCTCTGTCCACCTTCGCCAACCCCCAGATTCTTTTCTGCTGAGCTGGCATATTTCTTTATTACAGTTCTGCAGATGAACCGCCTGATCCTCTCTTGCAGCCATCCTGCCTGGGCAAGATTTTCAAGTTCACGCTTCCCATCCTAACACCCTTCCCACATCACAGCCTTCTACCCCACACCAGGGCTTCCTCCTTTGTGTGAACACCCTATTTAAGCCCCTCCACTGACGAATGCTTTGCCCAGACGAAGACAAGTCCTCTTGTAAAAAAGTTGGCAAGCACCCTAAGGGCTCCCTTTCTCCTAGTTCACTTTCTGTCGGTTTTAAGTGACGCGGGACTTGACTCGCGTCTGTAATGTTAAAAAATGTGCCTTCTCTTTTTTCAACTGCCTTCTCCCATTATCATCATCCGCTTTCGTGACCCGCTTTTTTTTGCCTCTTCCCCTTCCTCAGTGCAGAGTAGCGGACCAGATATTCATTTTTCCAGCCGACCTCTCTGTCTTTCCTGTCAATAAACCCTTTTTCTCTTGTAATGCCTATCCCTGTATGTACTTCACTTTTTATGCTCTCATCAGTAAATGTGAAATGAACTGAGCAATGTGCTTTTTTAGGAACTTAGTTTCCTTGTGTATGGATCCGTTGGGTGGCATGGTCTCGCTTGGCACCATTTGTGCCGAATATTTTGTTGCATGCCTAAAGTAGTTTCCTTCCTTTTTTAGTTTCAGTGTGTTATACACTTGCATCTCCTTCAGTTATCAATCAGTTATTCTTGCCCTCACTGCAGATTAAGTGTATTTTACACCCTTAGTGACTTTTGCACATCTCTCTCACTAGGCTGTGTACAACTCGCTTCCATTTAGCCATTGTTTCTGTTGCCAGTTGGTGCTTCTGGAATGATTGTAATGGCGTATTTTAGCAGTAGTAGTAACAAACTGCTTGGGACACAAATTAAATTTGGTCACCTGTCGTGTCAAGGCCAGTTTATCCTCCATTGGAGGAGACTACAGCCAGGCATGCTGGGAGACACGTGGAAGGTTTGGGTAGTGTGCGCACTGTAGGTGAGAGAACATTTACAGTGATTTTAAGGCAAAAGCGTTTTTTGGCTCATGAATGGCATGGACGGAAGTTGTAGACAGAAGCTGTAAATGGTAGTTGTCTGCACAAACTTTCAATTGTAAGCTGTGTGGTAAATAAAACAAAAATGTAGTTATGTAACAGTTCTTAACCAAGGTATATGTAATGAAAGAAACCAGAAACTAACAACAGAAAAACAACAAAAAATGAAAGGACAATGAGGACAGGGAGAGGCTTTCGCATTTGCACTCTTAAGTAGACTTGGATAAAATCCTGTAACTTTTCTTCTTTGATGCCAATGTGCGCCAGCAGCCTACGTTCCAGCGACGTGTTTCTGCAGCAATGTTGTCAACGCCAACGTGCATAGCTCTAGTGCAGTGTTTCTGCCAAATTTGTCCTCACCAACACTTGCAGTGCACATGTCTCTGCCACTACCGCCACATAGCTCAAAGCATGATTATTAGATTGGTAGTAGTATTAGTTGATGGAGAATGTGATGTGCAATGCACATAGACGTGATAGGTTGTGGTGATAGCCTAGTGCTCTCTGCATGGCCAGTGAAGATATCTGTGCGATGCTGTGGAAATCGAATCCTGGTCACGGCAATTTTTTTTATTAACCTAAATGGATTAAACAGATCATAGGTTGTTATTAACCACTGATTTGTAATTAATATACTAATACTAATTCTAAATTTCTTCACAATTCTCAAGGGAAAAGTGTATAGGCGCTGAACAAAATAAAGTTTTTTTTGCCTAATGTCATTCTAAATCTACACAAAAACTGCAGTAGAATGAAAATCTTGGTTATTTTAAATTAAGTGGTTCCTTATCTTAGTTGCATATTGAACTCTTAAGGTATGGAACTCTGCTCTCTCTTTTTTTACATTAACATGATACAAAGAATTCAGTGCAAAACCTCGTGCTGTATTTCAGAGTATTTGCTTTGTTCTGGTGGCATGCTTGTGTTTGTCATGTATGCTGAGTATTCAAAGTAGCTGTTGTCAGTAATGTGTGGAAGTAAGACAAAGCATATACTTTTTGGTGCTGTAGCGGCAGGAAATGAAACTTTTTTTTCCATGGTGTGTCTCGTTGCTTGGGTCAAAATAATGTCTTAAGTGCAATGCGTGCTTCTTGTATACATTGGTGAGCGCATGAAATGGTCGTTATTTGAATGCAGCCCTTGACAGCTGGTATCCCAGTACAAGTGATAATAGTGCCAGTAGTTTAGCATTTGTACTGGCATTCAAATTCATAGGCATACACTGCCATCCTTCCCTTCATTTTTGATACTAAGTTCTGCTATTGTACAAGGATAGCTTTGGTCCTCCCATCTTGTTGTTCACATGTGCTGTTCACAGAGCGATTTTGCACTATTGTGCAAAATGTGCAAAAGGATGAAGGGAATATCTGTTTCACAATAATTCATCTTGTTTTCTTGTTTGCTTTTTAGCGGTCACACCTGACATGGCTGGATGAACTGCAAGTCCTCACTGCCCTCCTTTGTGGATCACTCTTGGCCAAACAATTGTTGCTTGCCAGATCCCTTCACTGTTGTGGAACATGTTAAGGTCATCTCAGTTTTCTCTGTCTCATTATCTATGCCTTCAGAAGGTGTCACAGCAAGACTATAGCACTTCTGTTTCACAATATAGAAGGTTTAACATCTCATCTCCTCTTGCTGATTTCTCATGTTTCTACTTTGTGTTCTTAGGAGCCACTAATCTTCTGCCATGCTGCCCTTTCCCTCATTATTGCATTAAAATTGCAGCTTTAAATATTCTTGCAATGCTGCTGCACACGTCCAATTGAAAGTATACTTGCATGGGCTCAAGAAAAGCTTATGTGGTGAGTGGTGTCAGTTAAACAGATATTACCAGGGACCATAAGGAGCAACATGTCACAATCGGCCAAATGGCTTCCAGAGATGGTGTTTAGCTTGTAGATTTCATGCTCAAGGGTTGCTTGTTGAAGAGCATCTCCATAAAGTCTGTTAATCTTCAAACAAAGGAAAAATCAATTTAGCTTGTTTGAAGACAAGGAAAATATATAAACCCATTTTTAGCACCATCCTAGTGCTTTTTATGTGCAGTGTCATTTTGTTGGCGACTAAGAATACTCGAATCAGTGCTGCCATCTTGACTTTTGACTGACCGGTTTTCATGAATCAGGAATGTGGCAACATTTTTTGCATGCTGGGGTGTGCCTTGATAAGTACTGTTATTCTTGCTTTAACTGCAGTGGTATATAGACAGTGTGATTGCATTTGTTGTTGAATAAGATGAGATATTATTGCTGGGTGATAATTAGTAGTTTGTATTGTTAACAATACCAAAAATTGGGATTCATTATGCACCCAAATGCATGCAGTGCTTTGAGGTGCTAAGTTCGCTTCCCATTCGACAATTTCAGCACTCAGTGAATCATTTTCAGCACCTTTTGAACACTTCCGCCTAACACTAAAGCTTAGGATTGTCCAAAATTCAGCCGTAAAAAAATGCAGAGGCAACTTTACAATGTGATGAGACAAATCAGCAAGTGCAGTACTGACTGTAAAGTTGTATTTTATATTTATTGCCTACCCATTACATGTCAATTGGATTTCGCCATTGGTTTTTCATTCTAGTGCTGCGTCATGCAGCTGAAGGCTTCTGAAAGGTGAACATGATCGGGTGGGTATTAGATGGAAATGTTCAGGAGGTGGAGATGGGTGAACGTGGTTTGGGTGTTGGGCAGAGCCCCTCTGCACAGTAAAGGTGGATGGGTGGTGATGGCGGTGCTTATGGAGAGTGGAGTTGGATGGGCATTGCTTCTGGAGGGTGGAGTGGGAGGAGGGTTTTGAAGTGAATGGCAGTTTAGCCTGGCCTCTTGGATCTGCATCCAAAAATCTGTGTCAGTACACCACAGTTCTTCAAAACTTGGCCGGCAATATTGACAGCCATTCTTAATTTTCGGCCTCTTCTAGCTCATGAAACCTCCATTTTTAGCTAAAATAACAGATGCTAGAATTCGGTAATATATTGATGTAGGCCAACAATAATTTCTTGTGAATGTTTCTTTGAGGCAGAAGAGATCATACTTGTAAAATAACATGCCACTAAGTGTGAACTAACTCAAATTTTGAATGTTGAAAAAAGGAATGCAAAGTTTGCTTTCCCATGAGAGAATTGTCAAAATTGCATTCCACAGTGGTGCCATGCTCTTGTGCAAGACTTTGAACAGCCATGTAGTTCAGTAGCCACAGCTGCCTTACTGGAAGTCCCTAGAAGCTCTTTCATTCCACCTAGTGAATCTGCCTTATGAGAGTGCCAAGAATGTCCATGTTGAATTCTTAGAACATTGAAGGTCAGCTGCTCATAACATTTTGTCTTCAATAGAAATGGTGCATTTAATTTTTTTCCGGGCACTGGGGCTGGCAAGACGACACCAAAGATTTTCAAACTACTTCACAAGAACTGTGGTCCATCTTGACTGGCCACTTGTTTGTTGTAAGACGCAGTCAGTCATAGCATGTCTGATCTACATCCCTTTGTGCCAATGTAATAAAACAGTTTTTGGACTGTGGCAGTATTTTTATGAGGCTTTTTGATTGAGTGCACCTAGACTAGCAGGTTTAGTCTTTGCGGCCATAGTATAAAGCATGGTATGGGCAATTGTTATTTTTTTTTCATTATGTTTGGCAAGTCTTGTCTTGAGCATTACAACGCAATATTGTTTGGAATTTACTTGCATTTGTGGTCGAAGCACTGTTATTTGCTTTGTGTCCTGGATGCAGTGCAGAATGTTAGTCTCTCTTGGAATTGGATGTGGCATACCCTTCAAGTTCCCAGATAGTTGCAACAAACCTATGCTTGCTTTAGTATTCACCAAAAGTATCATTGTTTTTTATTCACAAGAGTAATTGCTCTCCAGACGTTTCATGATTTTTCTGTCTTTGCAACATTCAAACTGCACCTTAAAGTATCCCCGAGGTTCCCTGAGATATAGCTTCACACACTAGTCATGAAGGTGTCTGTATATGTTGAAAATAGATTGTGCAATGAAGTGACCAGTCTGCTCAAGTTAATAGATGCCATCAAAGAGATCAGGAGTTATGCAATGCATGGGAGCAGGCTGCATCATTTCATCATCTGGTAGCCACTCACTTCAGAACTGAAATCCTGCACTTCACCGGTCCATTTCTTGTTTCTACGGTCACTTGTACAACAGTGTCTACTTTATCACTGATTTTATTAATATAGTGTGAGTGGTGATGCCCATATTTGACTATGAGGCTGTTTTCCAGGCCTTCTTGTAAACCTTCTAAAAGTCCTGGTATCTTTTGTTCCCAATATTGCCTGATGAAAGGGGCACAGAGGACAACTCCATCAAATGATGCACTAATCAAAAATTTATTCTCTGCCTTTTTTGGGTGGTATGTTAACATATGTCTCATGGCAATCGACGCACTTATACGAGGCTGAGAAAATCGTATTCAACAATTTTTTCATCACTTCGTTCAAACCTGGCATTTACGCCATAAAGGGCTGGTTGCAGTTTTTTTTTAAGAGAATGGCAGTGTAGCATAGCCTCTGAGTTCTCTGCCCAAAAATTAGTGTTAACATAAGTAGTTTACTTGCACAACCAGCCAGGAATGGTGTCTCGTGTATTTTGTTTTTTGCACTTTTCTAGATCTGAAAAGCTCAGTTTTCGAGGAGAGTGGTTTCCTATCAATACAGACAGACTTTGATCTGTCCTCATTGTCCCTTTAATTTTGCTAATCATAGTTTTTATCTCTTTGCTAGTGAATACCTGTAAATGTTATTTGAGCAAGTGTTTCTACAATGCACTTACAGATTTATTTACCTTTTTTAGGAAGTACTCATATGCTTAATGTTAATGTGTGAAATAATATTTAATGCCCTTATACAAACCCATTAGACCACAAATTTTTGACAGATGTCCGCCAAATATCCGAATGCGTATGTCCAAAACAGTCACCAATGGTGCCACCGTTGGACATAATTTTGGCATCCGGTTTGTTTGCTCCAGCAGAAGTAATGCAGATCATGCAGGCATCTGACAGAGAAGGATCGGCATGAATTTACATCCTGGAACTATAGCATTCAGTACTTAATGTGTCTGATGAGTGCAGTGCATAGTTAGCTTAAATGTGAAGACTTGATTAGATGACTGGTAGTAATGATGAAAATATTAACAGTGATGTTAAACAAATTATCAATATTTATTACAGTGCAAGTATTCATTATTTCTTGCCGCTAACATAAATTCAAAGGCACAACACATTTTGCAGATGTATCTGAACGCCTGTGTTATGAATGATTCTGGTTTGAATTTTTCATTCTACTCATAATATTTTCACTCATGCTTGATGTGTTTTGTAATGTATGCAGTTGAATCTAGATATATCGAACTCAAAGGGGACCATGAAGTAGTTCAATATATCTGTAATTCGATTGTATAATAAATGAAAAAAGACAAGCTTACGTCTAATTTTCAAGCGAGAATACTTTACACCCATGCTATGGATGCACTTCTTGCATTGAAATTCCACCACTGGCATGCTGGCAGCGCACTGCTGCCTGGGCATAGCCAGGTTTACCCTGGTTCACATCATTTCAAACTAGCCACTCCCTATCATAAATATCTGCTCGTGTTACGAGTACACTATAAATATAATACTGTCATTAAAATTGAAATACAGCTGATTTTTGCAACATCTTTGGCAGCGAAGCAGGCCAGGCTAGAGCCATCAGTGCTCTTGTTAGTCAAATTGGCTTCACTGAATGACAGCAACATGGCATGGAAATTAAGTACAGGGGACCAAAGGCCACCCCCAAGCACACCCCACCTTCACCTTGTTTCTCGGTTGTTGCCAGCAGGTGCCCAAGGCCACACTCAGCTGAATTTCTCCGCACACGGAAATTGGCCGAAGAGCACCATTAGAAGGGCCACTTAAAAAAACACGGTGCATCGTTTAATATATTGAATGACTGGCTAAATTGGAGTTCACATTAGGCAACTTTCCAATATTTTGCATGGTATTTTGAAGGGGATAATCTGTATGTTCGATGTAGTCAATAATTCAATATATCTGGGTTCAATATGTGGGGGCTCGATTGTATGATGCACACGGAAATCAGTAACAAGCATTCTTTGTTAGATCACGTACGTGCTATGTCTGTTCGCAATGGCAGTTAGAGCCATGTTAAACACAATTCTATTTCCTGCATGTGGTAGCCGAAATTACGTTGCTAGATTGCAATATTATGTTTTGGTAACCAAAGCTTTACGAAAAAGAAAATTCCTGAGTGTAAGAGAAGTTGCACTTTCTCTAGCCAAAAGCTGGGTCCTGTATTCTACTTTGAAGTGTAAATCAAATTAGAGAGGAACTATGTTTTGACACAATCTTGTTTTGCTCAAATGCAGGGTAATGGATGGTTTGGTGCCTGATGAAGTTATGCAGAATTGATGCAGTATGCACACTGTTCTGTTTGGCGCTGCCCGACCCTATGCCAGGCTGTCACCTCACGGATGCTCACATACTCTACCAAGGTGTCCTATGTTCTTTGCCAATAACAAAATGTGTTCAGAAATTGGAAAATATACAATCTTTTCCTGTGCTTTATTAATCAGGTCTCTGCAATTTAAATTCTTTACCACTCACCAGTGTGCTGCAGAGGGCGGGAAAAAATATGTTTAATGCAACAAGCACTGCATTCTTATAGCGTTGCTGTAACAGCAAAAATGGAATGTTTTATGATGGCCTCTTGACAGTGGTCGCTCAATTCCTACCTTTCATGTGTGTTTTTCAATGACTATTCTTGGTTGTTTTTTGTAATATAGTTTATAGCTGGTGTTATGGGGACTTATCTCTATTTTTCTCTCTCAAGGCTGTTGTCAGTTTTCGTATTGGCTATGGCACTGTTTAGCACTTTTAGTGGATTTCAGAACTTCGGGGTATGTACGGCAATGAGCAGGAAGGTGAAACTCTGCCACTGGCTTCACACTGAAATTACAGTCAAGCATTCTTTAGGAAACCTTATTTTAAAGTAATGCCCTCATTGCTGATGAGGTTGGCATATCTATGCATGTTATACATGTCTACAACCAAGAGCCAGTTTTCAGCCACCACGGTGGCTCAGTGGTTATAGCACTTAGCTGCTGACCTGAAAGATGCGAGTTCGATCTCGGCCATGGTGGTTGAATTTTGATGGAGGGGAAATTCTAGAGACCTGTGTACTGTGCAGTAGCAGTGCAGGTTAAAGTGCCCCAGGTGGTCAACATTTCCGGAGCACTTCACTACAGCGTCTTTCATAGCCTGAGTCACTTTGGGATGTTCAACCTCCATAAACCAAGCCATACCAGAAGCCAGTTTTTCACTTACTATATTTGTTAAAAGTGTACCACGTCCATGAAGTCTCAAATCGCACTTTGTTGAAGTTTGCAGTTTAAGTTATGCCTCACATCTTTTCTTTCTTTTCTGAAAGTCTGGTGCTGTCATGATTGGGAAAGTTGCATTACTGTGCATGTCAATGACAGCAGCAGCTCCAAGATCTAGCTCAGAAGTGCTACTAAAAAAAAAATTGTGTTAGTGTGATCTTGCCCAGCTAAAAACCAGTGGCCATCATTTCGCCAGTTATAAATGCTTTTTCTAAATTCTTGCTCAACATCATTATCAAAGGTGTCTTTTTCAATGGTGCACTTTTTATTAACTCTCATGCAGATAAGAAATGCATGCTAACTTTGAAACAGAACATCTCTCACTAGATTCCCCCTCAGCCTAGAGACATCGGTCATAGTCAATGTATGCTTCGGCATCTGACTTAAGGCCAAGTTCGAAGGTCACTTCAATGTCCTATACACATACAGACTGAAATTTTAGTTTTGCATTGAGTAGAGCTATCACTCTAAAAAATTCAGGTCATAAGAAGTTAAGACAGTGGTCGAAGTAAGGAGCAGTGAAACATAGACATCGTTGCATTTCATATATTGCACACCAACATCATCAACCAAACATTAATCTGTATGTAACAATGACATTATCTTTTTGTCTGTATATATGAAAGCTTTGACACGCAAAGGAGCTAAGTTATTTATTGACAGAAAATCCTAAGCACGATTATGATACCGCCTAATGTGAAATTTGAACGCATCTATGTAGGTGTCTCAGGCTCTGTAAGCTCAAAGTTTTGCTTTGCTGGGTCATTGGCTGGTCTTGTGGTGATACTCGTTCGATAGTAGTATTAGTTAATGAAGGTGACAGGGTGTGAGAATTCGTGTATTAATTAGTGCGGTAGCAGTATCAGTTGTAGAAGGCGACGAAAAGCAATGCACAGCGGCAGCGACGTGGCTCAACCCATGAACGGGCGCTTGAGAGTTGTGCTCTCAAAGACCACATAAATGTTGTGCCTTGCAGTTTCTGAGTGTGCAATGAGAGCCTATTCTGTTACTTAAAGCTTGAGATTTTTTTTCCGCGGTGTTTATTTGTTGGATAGTATACCAGCTTTTTGCATCACTTTGCAACAGTCATAGGGCAGTTGTCAAGTGCAGGCCACTGCAGCTGTTCATGTTTGTAGAGCACGAAGATATGTCAAAACAAAGTAATGGCAGTACAAGAGCAGAAAATGTGCTTGTCTTCACTCTGTGCTGCCTGTTATCTTTTCTCTGCAAAATTTGAAAGCCTTCAAGCTCAACCAGTTCTTCATATTAATTCTGTAAGTGTTTCATAAGGCTATAACCGTAGAAACAAACTGAAAGAAGAAAAGCAAAAAAACAAGAATTGTGGAATTGCTTTGATGACTTGATGATCTAAGGTATGGAGATAATGCTTTGAATAAGGATAGTAACTATACTGGATATTCTGAACTTCAAACAGGTTCCATTCCCACCACACTTGCACTGCTCACACTATTCGAACAGATTACCCAGGCGAAAATTCGTTAATGGGCATCTACTGGATTTTGCAGGAATCAGAAGGAAATCTGCTGGTTGTACTGGTTCCAGTATGATGCTAACTGGTTTTCTGGCATTCCACTGGTTGTTGTACTGGTTCTAGTAGGGTGCTTACTGGTTTTCTACTGGTTCCAATAGGTAACCTGATGGTTTTCTGCTGGTTGTACTGGTCCCAACAAGGTGCTTACAGGTTTTTTGTTGATTGCACCGGTTCTAGGAAATTAATTTTTTGCTGTTCTGTTTGGAACACTTTCTTCTTTGTTTGAGGGGTAATAATATTCTTCAACTAACAAAATCTTGTAGCTAAATTGCTTTGACTATAAGCGCTAAACATTGAATAAATAGTTCCAGATTTAATTAGTTAAATTTTCTGGTACTTCCCTCTGGGATCGTACTGTTTTGAGTAGTACTGGTCTATTAACACATTCTCAGCACCTACTGAAACCAGCAGCTGATGGAACCAGTAGGTGATGGAACTGCAGTAACTGCTGGAACCATTATTTTTCAATGCAGCATTGAAACTTTACGTTTAGTTCTGCTTGGACAAACCATTTGTAAAAGGTCCGTTTAATGTCTGACTCTTTCAGAAACGTTAAAAACCAGTGTTAACGGGAGACACGGGTCTTGAAATGATAAAAAATATCAAAATTTGATTTTTCAAAAGTGGCATATTCTAGATCTATACACTACAAAGTACTTTGTGGGTGGTACAGTGCAGAAACAGATGAAAGCACAAAAGAAAGAGACACCACAGAGGAGTGCTGTGGGGTCACTCAGCTAGATCCAACTCACCCTGCTATCCATCCTTCTAAAGTACACGCCTAAAAAGTTTGAATGCATAATTCAACCTCCAATTACTCATATTTATGTGTTGTGTTGAGTTTAATGGCTCATGGGCAGTGAAGGCCATCATGCGCCAAGCTCAAGGCACAAAATAAGTTTTTGTAGAATGTTTAGAAGTGTGAAAGATCATCAATTGGGTAGGTGGTCTAAAAGGATTGTACTGCCTAGTAATAACAGAGGAAAAGAAATTTTGGAATGGCTAGTGCTAAAAGCCTTGGAGAGGTCAGGTAGCCTCAGCAGTTATCCTTGGCTGGGCAAGGATCCTGAGGCTCCTAACCAATCAAAAACCTCAGCCTTCTCAGGGATGAGAAAGTGGCTGAGGTGTATCATGTAATAAAGCAAACCAGTGGTTCAAAACCGAGTTTTTCAAGGACGCCTGCTTCTTTTAAAAAAGGTAAAAACAGAGGGTATGAACAATGGCATTATCATCCAAGAGCTGTGTAGGATGAAAAGTAATGAATTCTTTATAAAATTGACTTAAGTACTTTTTCTTAGTTTTTCCAATTTCACACAAGAGAATAAAATGTGATTATCCGCGAGACCATCCCTGCATTCTTCTCAAACAGGTTTGTCTTGTTTTGTTAGCAGGAAGCTGTGCATAAGGCGTGTGTGGCCTATTTGAAGGTGGCATAAAATCACTTCCTTGAAACATTCTTGGTGCAGATGTGAGTTAAATTCACTTAAAACTGGCTTTTTCAAGTGTGGTTTATTATTCACTTCGCTTTTCTCAGCTGGCTGCCATTTTTTCCTGAATTTTTATTGTACTAATCTTATACAGTCATTAAAGGTTATGTTTACTCCTTTATTTCCTTTCCATGAGCATCAGCAGTGCACAAATTTGGTCTCTCGTTGCCTTTTATTCCGACATGACTCTGGACCCAGCAGAGTTTTGTTTCATCGTCGAGCTGTGGCTGTATGATGTCACGAAGTATAGAAGTGAATACGTTTCTAGAGTGGAGAGCTGTAAGTATGCTTAAGTAGTTTGTGTAAATAATACTGTTTTTGAGGTTCTCATTTACTATTCTTTCTATGGCCACACAGATTGCGTAACATTCTGCAATGAAGATGGATGCGCACTGTGGAAGTCCTACTGTGTCCTCCGAATTCACCTGCACCCCGCAGTTTGCCCTTTAATTGGCAACCATGTCACTGTGAAACTGATGCCAAGTGCCCATTCTGGTGTACATGTGTTGTAAGATTGTGCTACCAAAAAAATTAGGTGCAGTTTAACTACTGCTGAACCTGGTTAGAGAGCGAAAGCTGTTGTGTATCTGGCAAGCAGATGCAGCTTGGCATCTGTAATGTTGAGTGCATTCCACACACTGGACAGGTACCTGCCGCGGTGGCTCAGTGGTTAAGATGCTCGTCTACTGAGCCGGAATACCCGGGTTCGAACCCGACCGCAGCGCCCGCGTTTCGATAGAGGCGAAACAAAACTGATGGCACTTAAGTCTGCTTATGCGGAGGAATGCAAAGGCATGTGTTTTGAAGGAAGGAAACATTTTTGACAAAAGGAAAGGCCGCATTAGCTCTCAGATCTCGACATCTCGGTGGACACCTCAACCTCGTGAAAGCATGATCTCTGGCTCAAATTTAACGGTCAAATTTAGTGACACGTGAAGAGTGGCTTCACTACATAGCGTAGTGAAGCTTTCGGTGCTAAAGACCAGTCGCATAGATGCAGTTGTCACTCTAATACAGCTTTTCTTCAACTGCTCGAGACTGTTCTCAGGCTTAACCCTCTGAAATGCAATTTTTGTTTCATTGAAAAGAAACATTTTCCTGCCTAAATAGTGTATTCAGGCATTAAAAAAGATCATTTGTTAGTTTTCCAGTGCTAAATACTATAGTAGGTATTTTACTGCAGGGATGTGCAAAATTTCATACAGTGTCACAATTAATGAAATCAGTGCCATCAAAATGCTTTGACCTATCAAGTAAACACCCGAAGGATCGTGGCAATAATTTCTATTTCAAATGTGCACATTCTGCTTGAAATTGTGAAAAAAAAAATGATCTTACTATTGGCAGCAAAATATGTCTTCACAAAAATGGCGGATGACGTGCTACCATGCTCACTGTTTCACAAAATTTTTTTTACTGCATTCCCTATTATAACATAGAAACCACTCTATTTACCACATGAAAGATGCAAAATTCATCTGAAATAAAAAAATCATTGTTAAGTGCAATCACTCAAGAAAAGCTGCGGGCTTGCTTTGTACACAACTGTGTACATAGCGTGTCAAAGGGTTAAGCACAGTCTCTGGATTTATGCACGCTTGAGTAATAAGGCACATTTGTATTTTGCATTTACATGTCCTAACCAATGTTCAATCAACTTCAATTGTTTTAAAAATATTTTGGTCATCATAATTTTTACACATATTAACACATCCTTGTTTCCAGGTCATGCACTCTTCAATAAGTATGGAATTTTAACCAAAACTGTCCACCAAATAGGTAAACACTTCTACGTTCATTGGGCTATTGCGACAATGAGGTGCATCTGGCCACCTTGATATCTCAAAAGCCACCGAGTGGCATAGGACATGGCATCAAAGCATGCTCTCTGCAAGCTGCCTATGTGCCAAGCTGCAATATTTTGCACAAAGTGACATAAAAAGAAATAAGATGCCTTTATTATCAATTGTGAAATACACAGCCTCGACAGTTTGCCTACAAGGTTTTTGGTCTTCACAAAAAATTTTATTGAACCAGCTTCACTATGAAATATTGAGCCCTTGAAAGCGGCAAGGTCCTTTCTGCCACCAAACTAAAGTTCGGCAGCACTTGTGAAATCTTAAGCAATTATGCTGCTCTCTTTAGCTTTTCATGCTATTAGATGCAAGCACAAATCAAGTGAGGTAATAAATCAACAACTGTTGAATAAAACAAATGGTCCACCTTTCACTTGAAATGTTGCTACACATATACCCGTGTACACTCACAGTGCACACAAGGCCAGTAATAACTATACATACAGTGCATGTATGATGGTTAACCTATAATGCCAACATAAAGACAGGCAGCTGTTACACTCAACACTACAGCAAAATAAAGGTGAGTCAACAAAGAAAACAAGACGGGGGCAAATTCAGAATACTTTGGGTACAAACCCTATATTTAAATGTACACACTGTGCACCAAATGCACCCATTAACCCACAACCACAAGTTAAATGTCATAGTCCTGTTACTATATACCAGATATAGTCAACTCGACTAGAAAAAACTTGCAAGCTCAAGAATCTGAAGGTCTCTAGTCGTACTGCTGACAATTTTGTTAGGCTAAGCCGTTGTACAGCACAGTGCTTATAAAAATGTTTTATGAAGATAAACAGGAAAAAAACATGATTCAGCTTCTGCACATATGGGAGATATGTGGCACTTTGAATCTACAAAAGATAAGAAATGGGTATTACATAATAAATCAACCTTGACACCTATCGTAAATTCTGCCTTCTATATCACTAGTTTGTTCGCTTTCAAACTTCCCGAATAGATCACATATTGAGGTCTGCTTTGAACAGTAATACATTTAAATGTGTACAAAGATTGATTCACATAACAGAGAATTGAAAACTATTGTTGTTGGCAAGGTCTGGCAACTGCTTGTACCGACAGAGCCCCTAGTCTTCGTAGCTTCTGTTCCCCACCTCGAAGTCTGTAACACCAGTTCACTCGGTTGGCTGAGCTTCCCAATTCTGCCACACAAAATGCTTTACGATACAAAGTAGACCTTGAAAATGAATGTTTGTGAAATTCAAGTAGAAACAAGCTAGTAGTACAGAAGAAAACTTCTGACAGGACACAAGATAAATATGCAGGTTACTGTACAATTCAACACTTGAAACATACAAAGGAATTGCTACACAATTCAACTTTAAAATGCAAAGAGGCACAGTGCTATGAAGACGTATGAAAGAGTGTACCTGCTGCAGAAAATAAAGAGTAAGCTATTAACTTGCAAAAGGAGCTGTGCCACAACAAACTACAAAACTGTTCTATACATACAGACAACAAATGTATAGACAAAGAGCTCTAAAACAGATAAAAAAAAGCAAAACAATGGTACACAAATACAAGGATGAGTAAACACAGAGTGAAGGTCCAAAAACAGGACCAGATTGAACGATGCATTTTCTTCATGCATGTATATGTGTCAAAAAAGACACTTCATATATAAAAAAGGCAAAACAATGTTATATAAAACAAACTGAATGTGCAACATGTCATCTCGCCACACATAACTGAACTATAAAGCATCAGAACAATGTTACTGAACAACAAATTACTGTATTTGTCCACAACAGGCCACAAAAAAATGTTTCACTTAATATTTACCGTGATAAAAAATTCTAACTTTGCACCAAAATAAAATGTCCACAAAAAGTGGTCACGCTAACTTCGCTGTGCTAAAAGAAAAAAATGCATGAAATCTTTCCAACAATAAAAACGAAAAGGTAGAAAATAAGTGTCGAGGCATTGCACATAATCTCCACTACTACACAAAATATACATGCCTTGCAAGATCTTCACTGTAATTCCCCTTCCATAGACACATTACACATCCGCAAATGGCACACCGGGAACATTGATGTAGGAGCAGCACCCTGTACAAATTACATGATTTGCCTCCAGTGTCAATGTTTAATTCTTCATTCTTAGTCTAGCTCTGGGACAAAAATGCTGTGCTGAAGCCCTGTAGGAGACTGCATTTCAAATACCTCTTACGGTACAAGTATAGTATCGCCACCATGATCCGCTTTAATGGTGGGCAGTGATGAGCCAATTTCAATCTCCACTACATCCTCTGGCACAATGCATGACACTGCATCAGGGTCTGATCTGCACTTGCTGATCTCGTCAGCCTCAATTTCTTCCACTGCTATCTGGCAATGTGCATCGACGCCCAAGCTTGACAACACACTGTGCAGTACTAGAGTATCTTCCCCATCCTGAGTGCAATCATTTTCAGCTGTACAAGAATCTTCACTGCTTTTACAAACACTTATGCTGTTAACACCTTGGCTTGCTGGCATATAACTGCACCCTGAGCTGCTTTGCAGAACACTAGGCTCAGAGAAATCGTCATGCTCATACTGTGTTTTAGCTCGGCTACATGTGTCAGGCTCTAAATTGTACCCTGCAACAATGCCACAATCTTTCAGCTCAAAATTATTGGCCAAGTTTGATACAGCTGCTTCTTTTAGACCAACACATGGGCTGTCATCGGGAAATGTTGCTACTGGATGATGCTGTGAATCAATTCTTGAGCACACAGGTTCGCTCTCTTCAAATTTTTTTACTCGACAGGAAGTATCGCTTTCAGAAGTTACGCCTGTCTCTATTGCTGCTGTAAAGCTTTTATCAGTGACCAAAGACGAAGTTGCAACACCATCAGGAACATCTGCAGTCATATGTTCACTTTCACACTCTACACTATGCAGAAACATGTCCTTGCACTCTACAGACAGTTCACAATCAGATGCTTCAGTGATATCCAAAAATTCAGTGTGCTCAGCATGCTTATTGTGAGCTTTAAGCATGGGATCAGGATCTGCTGCAAGGGCTTCAGACTTTATTGAATCCTCCTCCACATTTTTACATTCAACTTCATCAGCAACATCTGGATCTTCACTGAGTGTTTCACAGTACATATCCTTCTCATCTTCCAAATCTTCGTATTCCATGGAATCAGGATTGCAAACACGATTGAACAAATCCTGTGCACTCTCCACATCATCTTTAAAGTCAGTTTCACTTTCAGACTTGTGTTCTGCTTGTGCAACTTCTCCTCCAACCTCATTCAACTGTTTGGTGCCATCTAAAACTGCAATATTGACTACTTGCGTCTTGCAACCAGGAGGCATTTCTTCTTTTTTATCGTTGAGCACAACATTGCTCACCAATTCCTCGAGCGTTTCCTTGCTTGCTAGAACCACATCATCTGTCTCATGCTTGACAGGCTTCAAAACTGCAGGCCTGAGATCTTTATTGTCCAATTGTAGCTGAGGAGTCCTGAATGCCATTGAAGCTGAACACGATCCAGAGGAGGCTGGTGTGGAAGCAGGGCTCGAAAGTGTGTCATCCTCACTGGCATCAAGTTCAGGGAAATACTTTTCATCTCCAAGATCTCGAAACACCAGTGTCCTGGTGCCATCACTGGCAGTACTCCAAATCTCCAACGAATCACATTTCATATAAGCCTGAGGCTTGTAGTGATGCATTGGCTGAAAATGACACCTTGTATGGTCTCGTAAAGTTGACATATGTGTTGACCGGTAATCACAAAAAGTACAGCACAGTCCTTCTGAAGTACCGTGGTGCTGAAGATGGTTCACAACTGTCTCACGCCGATGAAATGCATACGGGCATTTGCTGCAGATGTACACACACTTTTCTTCAACAACTGCTGGTGTGGCAGCAGTTGGTGTACTGTCTGACAAAGGCATGGCAGTACTTGGCTCAGAGCCATTTTCAGGTGGCTGAGGAGAGCTTGTAAGTGGTGCAGGATGCTCTACTTTCGGCTGCTTCGACTCAGGCACAAGGACTTCATGGAGTTTACGATGCTTGACGAGATTGCCTGCAAGCTTGACAGAGTAGTCGCAGTGTGAGCAACGAAATCGTTCATTGCGTCCATGAAGGGTAAGGTGACTTTCGAAGCGATTGTACTTTGAAAATGATGCAGGACATTTGTCGCAGCGAAACATCTTGGGAGGTTGTTTCTGCTTCAGCACACCTTGGTAGTGAAGGTGCGTGTGTGTACTCACATTGGCTGCACTGTTGGCTGCATAGTTGCAGAAGTGGCAGGTATACACCCCTGTGCTACCATGCAGACTTAGGTGATACTCCAGCGTTGTTGGTTTCTGAAAAGCTGCAGGGCAGCGAATACAGCGGTGCAACTGGACTCCCATGCTCTGAGAGCCAGCATCCACAAAGGCACGAGTCTCGGCTTTCTCCAGAAGTAACATCTGATCAGCAGCAGCTGGAGCTGCAGGAGGGGTGGCAGACTCTGGCTGCTGGCTGCGAATCTCAGCTAATGTAAAGCCATTCTGGCGTTCTGCATATTCTTGTGTATGGACAAGAAGGTGCTTGCGCAGATGAGCCTTGTGTCTGGCTCTGTAGTCACAATGGTGACATGGATACAGATGACCAGAATTGTGGTACGCCTTATGGGTGTCCAAGTCGTAGTGACTTTTGAACATGGCAGGGCATTTGTCACAACAGTAGCTGAATATCTTCTTGCATGATGGTGACTCCAACTTGTCCTTTAATGCCGAGATCTCAGACTTCTGTGCACCTACAGCTGCTGACTCAGGAACTGTTTTTTTGGCAACTGCTGGCCTTGAAGGCAGTGCATTGAGATTTTCACAAAATGTCCTCATACGGTTTAAGTCCAGCGATCGGTAATCTGCTTTGTGAAGCTTCATGTGGCTGGCGAGAACCCCAGTGTTGCTGCATCGGTAGCTACAAAGAACACACTGGAATTTAGCCCCCTTCAAAGCAGTATGCATGCATTCATGAATCTTCACATTAGCCCTGCGTTTGTTGGTCAGGGGACAGAATCGACATTTGAACATGCGATAGGCTGTGCCATTCACCATTGTTGTCATTGTCTGGATTCCACCACTATATGGCGTCCCGTCCAGTGGCCTTCCATCAGCAGATCTGTGTATCTTTTGGTGCTGAACTATCAGGTGCCTGTGGGTTGACCAATAATTGCAATGGGTGCATTTGTGAGGGGCATTCTTGTTGGGCCGATGGAACTGCTTGTGGTACAGGTACTGAGTTTTATTATCAGAGCTGTATGGGCAATTCTCACAAGCATGTTTCTTCGTACCTGCCTTCACAAGCAAGCGAGGAAGAATTTCTGTGGCTGGCTGTTGCTCTTCTTTGTGCAGTTTCATGTGACGGGACAAAGTCTTTTTGACATTGGCATAGTATGGGCAATACTTACACTTGTAAATAGCTCCTTCTTTAGGCACATGGTGCTTCATGTGAAACTTCAAGTGGCATACCCTTGAGCATTGGTAAGGACATGTATTACATTTCAAAATCTTTGGCTCAGCGTTCTGCGGTGCATGAGGTACAGCAGGTTTTTGTTCTTTCAAACGAAATGTGTTGCCTTCTTCTACGAAAGAAACATTACTTTCTATGTGTTCTGGACCTGTGTTATGTCGATGTCTGACATGCATCAGGACAATATGGTACCACTCTGAAATAAAGTTGCAAAGACGGCAACGATAGGGATTTACTGACGCATGTGAGCCCAAATGTGACAGAACTGCTTTGCGTTCAGTATGATTGAAGTTGCAGTGGCCACAATATAGAACCTGCTGGTTAGAACTTGATTCAGGGATAGGAGCTTCCAAATCATCCTGGTAATCTTGGTCTCCATAGAGTATATCAGGTGTTACCACTATGTTCTCAGTCTCATCACAACAAATCAGTTGCGCTTCCTCTTGATTGAGCCTGGAAGGCTGTGCGGGCTGAAGAACTTTGCCACCTGTTGAGGATTCCTCTACATCCACTAGGTGAATCTTGTACTCTTCATAATTCTTGAAGCCGGTTTGATCCATGACTACCAACCTGGCCTCCTTGTGTTTTGGGTCATTGCCAGACTTGCTTTTGATATGCTTCTTCACATCGCATTTCCAGTTGGAGCGATAGCTGCAAACTGAGCACCTGAAAGGTCTTTTATTGAGGTGCTGTATCATATGGCGATGAAAATGCGATGCTGGTCGGGTCAGAAATGAACAGTGTGGACACTTGTATTTCTGAACGATCCTGGGTTTAGTGTCAGCTGCACCAGTGTTCTCCTTGTGCATTCGGAAAGCATGGCGCATCATGTCACCTTTCCGATGGCTTGTAAAGGAGCAGTGGGTGCACTTGAAGGCTTTCAAGTTTCCATGGATTAACTCATGCTTTCTCAGTGCTGAAATCCATCGTGCAGTATAGCCACAGCGTTGGTAAACGTGCATGGGCTGCTTGCTCTTCATAGAGATGTCAAGTGCTTGGATAGAGCCAGAATAGTTAGCAGGGGAAGTCGAATCATCACTCTTGCCCAGCTCTATAATGATTGGTGCACTTGTTATCCCAGTAGCAACAGCATCACTACTGCTCTTTCCACTCGGCTCTTCTTGATGGTCTAGCATTACATGCTGCTCAAGGTGATCAAGCTGGTCAAAGCGAATATGACAAAGTGAGCATCCATGCTTCCTATTCATTTTAAAATGAGTTTCCTCATGTCGTTTAAGCTCTGATGGCCGCAGGACTTGCTGAGGACAATATCGACATTTCCGCATTGTCCCTTCATTGTTTTCTACAACAGCAGTCTCTCCAGTTCGCTTCAGAGTCATTTTGAGTGCCGGTGGTGAGGTGGAGTCCTCAGCAGCATCTTCGTCAATCACGAGTCTGTCTTCATCATCATCCACATTTTCGCTTTCAGTGTTTTCTCCATCAATATTGGTAGCATCCTTCAAAAGTTTATTTTGAAGGTGCAAGCAATGGGCAGTAGGGCTTTTACGAGACATGGTCATGAAACCACATTTGTTGCAATGGAACTCACCACCTGAAGTATGGCGCTTGAGGTGCCAATCCATGTTCCATTTGTAGCCGGTCTGGAAGTTGCAGAACTGGCATTTGATTTTTGGTAAACTGTGAAAACGCATATGGCGAGTGTAACGACCTTTTTCATGGCACACATAGCCACACTGTTGGCAACGATAGAACCGCCGCTTCAGATGCACTGTCTTTTTATGTTCTTCCACATGAATTTTGCTCTTTGCATGGAAGTTACAAATGCTGCACTTGAACACTCTTTCTTGAATGTGCACTTTGATTTCAGCAGAACGGGATGGTGACGATGCAGGTGATCCTGTTTCTACCAAATGCCGTGAATTCTCACCATACATCTCCTCCTTGTGGACAATATTGCAGTGGGTCTGTAGCTTCTGTGGCTGTTTGGAAGCATACTCACAAAAAGGGCACTCATGAATGCTAATGCAATCCCCATGAACATCTCTCCTATGGCTGAGAAATTCTCGCGCCCATTTCGTTACCAAGTCGCATTCAGCACAGGTATAGGTTCGTCTTCCTGTACGCCCTTTTTTGTTAGGCACAGGTGGTGAACTCTCGTGCGGCCTCTTTTTTGACTCTTTAACACATTCATTCTGCTCTTCAAGAACACTATTTTGCAGGTGAATCTGATCACTAACATCGCCAGTGCCCAGTTCTGGCTCAAGGTTGTTTGCAACTATTTTTTCAGCAGATGCACAGCCAGTGTCTCCACCTTCCATGTTCATTTTTGCAGCATACTTCGCATAGCACACTCTCTTGGCTTCCAGCTTCCTCAGTAGCACATCCAAGAACTGCGGGTGTTCATTAGATGTATGCGCCACAAGCTCATCTTGGTTGTCACACAGCTGGCCACACATTTCACAAACATTAGCCATTTTAAGCTTGTGGATACTCTGTCTGTGCCGGTAAAAGCTGGCCTGGTAGCGAGTAACAAACGCACAAATGCTGCACCTATACATGCGGCTCCTGTGGTTTAAGTATACATGGTTCGCTAGGTGTTTCCTGTTCTTTCCAACAAACTTGCAGCTTTCACACCTATAACTAGGCATGGTGTGGAATCCAGGCTTTGTGTCACTTGCTGTCCTGTCTGCAACCACAGCAACATAGGACAAAGCAGTCAACTTCACTTTTGGCGCGGCCGGGCTTGCACTTCACGATACAACAGCCAGCAAGATGCGTTCGGTAACCCTGTAAGGACGCCAGGTACATCAGGCACAAGTCAACCACTTCCAGTGCAGACTCACAGCTTATCTCAAGCTGAGCTCCATGATCCAGCAAGTCTTGAATTTGGGCTGCAATAAGAGAAAAAATGGGGGAGGGGAGAAGAAAAAATAAAACGCAGTTCATTATTTCAGTTCAGTCACAGCACCATACGCGAATGGTGAAGGCATCCATGCACGGCTCGAAATATCCCACAGCAGGTCACAAGGACTGCAAAGTTATCTTATCAGAGAATGAACCTACTGTTTCATGAGCACAGCAGTGCAGCGGGCAACGGCCCTGCGGTAGTGTTGCTGGGAAGCGATACAGCCCACCGGTCTGCGCGGGACGCAGGCTGCTTGGACAGTCCGGACACGGACAGAACGCGCGCTCGCTGAAGCCGCTCCGCACCATGCCAATGCACGCCGGAAAATCCTTGAAAGTGCTCCAGCACGCGTTTGCAAACTCTTGCCGCATTCACGGCGCATTATTTGAGTACCGAGCATGCTCCTAGAGTCCAACGTTGTCTGCTACCGCTTGCCTATGCAAGGAGCTGCTCCCGACCAACCCCGGCGGATCGCCATTGCAATGACGCATCATCGCGACGACAATACAAAACAAAAACAGGAAAGCTAAGCAGCTCGCTCAGTGTTGCCCGCTACAGTGTCAAGCTCTTCCCGCCGATGCACCTAGGCGGATATACAGCTTCATAGTGGCCCCGGCACAGCTCCTCGCTTCCGATTACATTCTGTAATGCTTCGACAACGGACATCCCTGTAGCGTCAACGTGTCACAGTGCTTCAGCCGCAGCGGGATGGCATGTCGGTATCACTCGGCGGCCCTCCCAACATGGTTCCCCGTCCAGCGCAAAGATCGGACGAGCACAGACGTCCTCTGGTACTCGGCACCGGTGGGTACCATGGCTACACATAGGTGCGAACTCTGCGCAGCTCCCACTTTCAGTTCTGAACTGTGCAGTAATGATTGAAAGGACCGCTCACCTGATTCCGGTGTCAATGCGAGTAACGGCGTCACTTTTGTAGCTGGCCAGACAAGGCTCGAGACGCCATGTTGGCCTTTTCCAACAACGCGTCTTCGGCACTTCCTGCGGATGGCTGCAAGGTTCTGGTGTTGTTAGTGAGCCAGTCGCACCGTATATATTCTTGATGCTGAGTGAACGAACTTCCGCGACGCAAGCGCGCGTATCGCTAGCTAGCAGCGACCTGTCGGATCCGCTGTGGGCCCGGCCTGACTCCGCTCTGGTAGCTCTGGCAGGATCACGTGACTCTTCTCCCTGGTTTAGTGTTCCTGTAAATGCTCCCCAGGAACACTACCCTGAGTGTCTCCGTGGGACACAACCTGGGCCAGAGGGCGCTGCGGACGCCAGTGAAGAGCGCCTTCTCCGAGCGACTCCTTCTAGTTGATCGGGCAGGATGACGAGCTTCGCCACTGACTTCTGTGCGTTGCCTCGCCCACGCGTGTAGGAAACTAGTTTCGCGCGCGCACTCGTTTTTTCTGGCTTCTTCTTGTGGCTATGTGGGGGGAATGTGCTCGATTTCTGCCACCCATATCGCGGGGGCACAGCGCTTCGGCGCCGTTGTGAGAGGAGCTTGCTTCGCGCGCGCTATGCTCTCTCCGCTCGAGCGTTTTCCTCGCGCTTTGACACTGCTGCGAAACTTTTGCGCACGCTTTCGTGCTTTAGAGAGGGAGCAGCTCGTGTGCGCGGCGTCAAGCAAAGAGTCCAAAAGGGCGCTGTTTTTGTCACACCCTAGTTTAGTGCCCAGAGCCCATAACCACGTGGTGTAAGAAGTGAACACTGAAATTTAGCCTACCTTCGAACGAAACTGGCACGAATGCGTTTCGCGTATTTTTTTTCTTCGTCTCTTCTAATTGTGCTAGCTCGGCTCGATCTGCTTGCTTCCGCCGTGCGTGCTGGTGACGTGGTTCTGCTGCCTTTTTCTTTTCCCTTTCCGCGATGTTTCCATGGTTTTGGCGCTCTGCTGCTAACCCCAGTGTCACAGGTCGAATCGCGCCGCGTTTAGATTTGTGCGAAATACGAAAGCGTATTTCGCGATGTCGGTGCGCATTAATGAATCCCATTCTGTTGAGCTTTGAGAGAGTTAGCATGGGCGTGCGGCTGATGCGACCAATATGGTAACGCATTGCCGTTCGTATACCGGCGTCGCGCTCGCCTAGCCGCTTCTCTCATATGGTCGTATTTACAGCAGATGGCGTATTTACTATACAGATATCTAAAAATAATATCTGTTATTCCGGAGCCCTTAAAAACGGCTTTGCACACAATCTACATACAGCCTTAGGACGTTATTTCATTTCATTTCATTTTAATACCTTAAAGACCCACTGGGTGTATTACATAAGGGGTGGGTACATACAGTCAAATGAACAAGTGTTATGTTGAAAAATGGTTGGTAACAGCTTCGGCGAATGTGGATGGGCATGAGATGGTAGCGATGTCATTGGAGAGGTCGTTCCAGTCTACAGAAACACGGTGAAAAAAAGAAGCGGCACAGGTAACAGTACGGGCACGGGGGCGAAACACTTGGAAAGGATGACGAATGTGGTGGGATATGCCGGCTGGCGGGGAAATGTAGGGAGCGCAGCGCAGCGAACTATGGAAAAATTTATGGTATAGGCAGAGGCTAGAAATACGACGACGAAGTGAAAGGGGCGCTAAACTGGATTCCGCTTTTAAAGATGTTACACTGATATCGTACGAATAGGAGGAATGAATGAATCTGGCTGCTCTGTTTTGAAGTGACTCGAGCGCATTGAAAAGGTAAACTTGATGAGGGTTCCAAACTGGCGATGCGTAATCTAACTTTGACCTGACAAGAGTTTTATATGCTAGTAATTTTACCTGTTGTGGGGCGTGGCGAAGATGACGTCGTAAGAATCCGAGAGTTTTATTAGCCGAGGAAATGACGTTAGTAACGTGTGTAGCCCATGATAAGTTGTTACACAGTGTGACGCCTAGGTATTTGTATGATGAAACGGACTGCAGGTGAACGTTAGCGACTACATATGGGAAATCAAGCGGGTTACGGCGGCGGTGGAAGGACAAACGTTTACATTTATGAGGGTTCAGTTCTATTAGCCAACGGTCGCACCATTCCTGTATGCGGTTTAGGTCATCTTGAAGGTATGTTGGGTCGGAGGCGTTAGTAACTGTGCGATAAACGACGCAGTCGTCCGCAAACATGCGAATTTTAGAGCACACATTGGTCGGTAAGTCATTAATATAAATTAGGAATAGAAGCGGGCCTAGTACAGAACCTTGAGGGACGCCTGATGTTACTGGTAGCGGATTGGATTTTTGATTGTTAACAACGACAAACTGTGAGCGATTAGTCAGGAATTCTTCTATCCATTTTACTATGTCGGGGGGCAAGTTCAAACGGGAAAGTTTTAGGATTAAGCGTTTATGAGGTACCTTGTCAAATGCTTTTGCAAAATCCAGGAAAATGGCGTCGGTCTGTAGGTTAGAATCGAGATTAGCATGTAAATCATGAATGAATAGGGCTAGCTGCGTTTCACAAGAGAAACCTTTCCGAAAACCGTGTTGAGACGAATGGAAAAAATTGTTCGAGTCGAGGAAGTTTATAATATGAGTATAGATGACGTGTTCCATTAGTTTGCAGGGCACACTAGTAAGGGAAATGGGTCGGTAATTTAACGGCGAATCTTTGTTACCTGATTTGTAGACTGGAACGACCTTTCCAGTTTTCCAATCGTCCGGTAGTTGTCCTGTTGAGAGTGACTGGGTAAAAAGTAAGCATAAGAACTCGGCACAAATATCATTAGTGTTGTTTAGAAGTTTCGAGTTAATATTGTCTACACCAGATGAAGATGAGATTTCCATGTTTCTAATTAAGGACGCAATACCCAGTGAGGAAAATGCGACTACCGGCATAGCATGCTCAAAGAGTAAATTAGATGTATGAAGTTGCGTATCGGTTTCATTAGTGAAGACGGATGAGAACGCTGCGTTGAATAAAGTAGCGCACTCAGAGTCAGTCATAGCCATGCCTGATTCGTCTTTGAGGGTAATCGTGTGTTCATGATGAGGGTTAACGGCTTGCCAGAACTTCCTGGGGTTATCGCTGAGCATTTTAGGAAGGTCTTGATGAAAAAAGTTGTGCTTGGTGTTATGGATAGCAGATTGATACGATTTTTCCGCAGCGCGGTACTTCGCCCATGCGCTTTGCGCTCCATGGGCTCTTGCTGAGCGGAACAGGCGTTTCTTTTTATTTTCCAACCTTTTAAGACATTTAGTAAACCATGGTTTGTGTGGATTAGCGTGGAAAGTTATTTGGGGAATGAATTCATTGACTAGGGCATCAAGTTTATTCTTAAATGCTAGCCAGTTCTCATGAATACTTCGTGAATGAAAACTTGAGGAAAAACTTACGAAAAACGTTGTCAGTTCGGCATTCATTATATCATAATTACCTTTGTTGTAAAGGCGGATTGTTTTATTGTATTTTGGGCGCCAAATTGCTTTAAGGTCGATGTTGACATGCATAGTTTTGTGATCACTAATCTCAAGGAGGTACGTAATGGGCTGAACGCTATCTGGGCAATTAGTCAGTAATAGGTCTAAAATGTTCGCACAGTTTTGTGTTACGCGCGTAGGTTTGGATATTACTTGAGTAAGGTTAAAATTGTAGCAGAAATCTAGAAATTCTGTTGCTTCGCCATTATTAGTTGTCGGTGCGGGCTGGTGCTGCCAATCAATATTAGGAAAATTAAAGTCGCCAAAGAGGAAGATGTGTGCGTTAGGGTGCTTCGTGATAAGTTTACTTACGGAATTATTAAGCTGACAGGAAAAATCACGAGAGTTATGTGGAGCCCTATAACAGACACCGAGTAAAATCGTGTGTGGTACAGCGTGGCAGTGGAGCCATAAGATTTCCAGGTCGGACGAGTCGTCAATTATCGACATTGATAACTGCTGGCTCACCGCTATCAGTACTCCCCCTCCTCGTGAGTCCTGGCGGTCTTTCCGAAAGACTTGGAAGTCTGGCAAGTCAGTTAGTACTTCGCTATCTGCGATGGCACTGTTCAACCAGGTTTCGGTTAGTATCAGTAGATTGCTGCTAGATGACAAGACAATATTGGAAACAAGTTCGCGCTTGGAAAGGAAACTACGTATGTTGGTGAACACAGCGGACAGGGGAATATTTTTGGGGCGGGTTTTTAGTTGTTTGCGAAGAGATGATTGCTAATCTGATTGTGGTGTAGCAATTGTTATTTCTTTCACAGTTTGCGAGATCTCATCAAAAATGTAGCGCCTGGGACCGATATGCAAGGTTTTGTAGCGTAGGGCAAATTTGTCGGAATTAGCTTTAGCAAAGGTGACTAGCTGCTTGCGGACGCTACGAACTCTGTGGGAGAAGTCTTCGCCGACACTGAATTTCGTTCCTTTAAATTTGCGGCCGTTAGAGAGTATTGTGTCTTTTATTTTGTACGAAATAAATTTGACTATTATTGGTCGAGAGCGGTTGGGTTCATGGCGGCCGAGTCGGTGGGCACGTTCTACATCCTCAGGATGAATGCTTAAGCTCAAGTGTTGAGCGCATGCAGTGACGAATGACCTCTCCCTCAGAGTCCGTAAACGTTTCGGAGGGGTTAGAATCCGAAATTCCATAAAATATGAGGTTGTTACGGCGAGATCTATTTTCACTATCGTCAATGCGGGCCTCAAGGGTTTCAATCTGACGAGATAGCCGAGTATTTTCAGATTTTATAATTTCTAACTCAGATTTTATGGCTGTCATGGCTTCCAAATGTGTCTCAAGATCGGTCATGCGCTTACTTAAACCAGCTATAGCACCGTCAGTGGATATAAGCTGGTTTTTGAGACCTTGCACTTCGGAGATTAGTTGAGTTTGACCGGCGGATAACTTTTTTAGTTCTGCGAGTACAGCCTCGAGATTGTTAGGTCCTGGGTTAGTTTCAATATCGCCTGCCAAGATCAGCAAGCAGCGAACAACATGAGCGCATTCAAGCACAAGAAAAATGCAGCATTGCGGGCTCGGAAGCTGCACTAGGAAATAATTGCTACTTCTTTTAGCATACAAGGAATGCGGATAACTAACCTGCATGATGTAGACAAACGGATTAGTGGTGTGCACGCTTGCACAGCCACCGAGCCCACAAAGCGGCGAAGGCGGTCGATCGCTGCTTATATATCCCGTGGCTGATGTTGCTGGTGATGAGGCTTTCCAGGATGGGCCGGGGAAATGGTATCCAGGGGGAGGCGCTGCCGGGCATGATGAAGTGATGACGTCGGGTTGGGGCCATGCGAAGATGCGATCGTCACTGCAGTAAACTGCAGTGGATGACGTGCTTGCTGGGGGAAGGGCCAACAACGCCGGAAGCAGGGCATTAGCGACGAAGGCGAACACCTGCAACTCACAAACCACTGGCACAACTCTGTTCTGATGAGCATCGACGGGGCACGTGACAGTATTGCGCGGCCGCGCGAGGTCTACAGTCTGTAATTTGCAGAGCCACATTGCTACGCGTGTGTACGACAGAGACACAAGGTTAGTTCACATGTGGAATCGTGTCTGCCATCTTCACCTTCGCAGTTGTATGCACTGCCAGTTTACATGGTGTTGACCGAGTAAGTGCACATATATTAATTGCCCGCCAGCGCTCTCTCCTGTTGCCGCAGGTGATGGATCTTTAGTATTATTTTTAATGACTACTGCAGCGCGCGATATTGCACCGGTACTTCGCATTGAACGATCCCTGCCACTTGGGTAATTTCTGTTGACATCACACACGGCAGTAAGCAAATGCGTGATTCCAGGGAAGCCCACAAGACAAGCAAGGCGCTTCCCCGCCTTTATGCAACCACGGTGCAGCGTGCCACTTCGATCACCGCGTAAAAACTGCCCAGCGATGGACATAAACGGCGCACTGTGCAGTCGTCAGGCTGTGCTCGTATCCGCCGCGCCCGCGAGGAGACGGGGCCCAGAAGTACGCGAGCACGGCCAGTCAGAGCGCCCCGGCGCCGTCGTGCCCGATCGACGCTTCAAAATTCCACCGATACGAGAGGAGTACGGCGCTGTCGTCGTGCGGCAAACTTCAGGTTGGGGTCCCTATACTTTCATAGCCTTTTTTGACACATGTTTCCTGGCGTTTTGGTGAATGGTCATTAACAGACCTGGGGCCATAGAGTTTCTTACTACTAACTAGAGGGAAACCCAACAAACACGAAACCTCCCCAAAATCTCCCAGAAATTTCCCATCAGGACATTTTGAATGTCCCCAGGAGGTTCTCATTTTTCCCGAAGACGTCCAAAAAACGTCCCCACGACTAGCCTAGTTCAAAAAGTTGTGCGTCAAAGGTTAAGGAAAGGTTAAGGCTAGATTTCTCGGTTCTGGCTCAATAAAATTATTTCTTCTTTTTTATGCAGACTTCAGGCATCTAAGCGCACATATGTGCCAAATTTCAGGCACATGCTTACGTTACAGGTGGTGTAATACATTTGTCAACTCGCGTGAATACTTGCTGGCTAGGCCATTCAGACACCTGTTTACATGAAATGTGCTTTAACAAGGGGAAAATTTGGGCTGGTTGGTGCATGATCTTGTGACGAGAGCAGCGCATCGCGAGACAAAGAGAGAGGTGGGACACGACGCTGAATAACAACCAGATTTTTAATGCACGTTCGTCGAATATATACATCTTGCTCGTATAAGAAGGAAAAAAAAGAAGCATGAAAAACGCGTAAGATGTACACGTGGTGAAAAATTAAGACATCGCACGCAGATAATCAATTTCTCTGTCACGAAGCGCTATTGAAGGTATGCAGACGCATATGTCGCTCTTTGGTCGGATTTTGAAGGCTTCATCTCCCTGGTCCGTTGATCAAAATACGACGGGATGACCATTGTGTTGATAAGCTGCGGAGCGCATTCATGCTCTCTGCAATGTTTTGCTAATTCACTGCTGATGGCGCCCTTTAGGGATCTTTTGTGCTCTCGAAGCGGTTTATTCAAACAGCGCCCTGTTTGACCAATGTATGTGCGTCCGCATGACAGAGGTATTTCATAAACCCCGATTTTCACACATTTGACATGTTTTTTCTGGTGTTTTTTCTTGCATTGATTTTATTCTTTGCTCGCTGTTGACTTTGGCGCACAGGCTTCTCAACTTGTTGGGTGCTGACATGAGCACTTTTACACCAGCTCTTGCTCTTACCCTTTTGAGACTGTGTGAAATGCCATTAATGCAAAGAATGACCGCGTACGGCTTCCTTTATTCTGATGTGGTTGTGACATATTTTCTGCCTCTAGGTGCTTGCAGAAACCCTTCTGCGACACTGGATAGCAGTCTCGTCGGGCAACCTGCTGCTTTCAACCGACGGTTCTGGGTGTCAAAACTGCCTTGAACCTCATGATGACAGGATCTCGTCAATGCTTCTCTCATTGCTTTTTTTTTCTACCCCCACTTGATGATCTTGGAGTGCGCAGGTGTGTAGGAGAGCAGTCTGTTCTAGCTTCGTGGTCCGTACCGCCAGCATATGTGAGTGCCTAGAAAGGCTATAGTCAAGTCAAGAAATCGCATAACGTTGTTTTCTGGGAGGTCACTTGTTATTTCTAGTCCTAGTTCTTCTAGTCCTTAGCAAAAGTAGCAGTGAGAGCCGCATTGACGAGATGCTGTCATCATGAAGTTCTAGGAAGTTTTGACGCCAAGAACAGTCGGCTTAAAGCAGCAGTTTACCCGATGAGACTGCTATCCAGTGTCGCAGATGGGATTCTGCAAGCTCTTACGAGGCAGAAAATATGTCACAACCACAACTGAAGAAAGGAAGCCGTACGCGGTCATTCCTTACATTAATGGCATTTCCCACAGTCTCAAAAAAGAAGGCGCAAGAGCTGGTGTAAAAGTGCTCATGTCAGCACCCAACAAATTAAGAAGCCTGTGCGCCAAAGTCCACAGCGAGCAAAGAAAAATCAATGCAAGAAAAAGCACCGGAAAAGAAAATGGGAAATGTGTGAAAAGCGGGGTTTAGGAAATACGTCTGTCATGCGGACGCACCTACATTGGTCAAACAGGGCACTGTTTGAATGAATGGCTTCGAGAGCTCAAAATAACCCTAAAGGGCGCCATGAGCAGTGAATTAGCAAAACATTGCAGAGAGCATGAATGCGCTCCGCAGTTTATCAACACAATGGTCATCGCGTCGTATTTTAATCAACGGACCAGGGAGATTCAAGAAGCCTTAAACATCGGGCAAAAGAGCGACGTATATGCGTTAGCATACTTTCGATAGCGTTTCGTGACAGCGAAATTGATTTTCTGCGTGCGTTGTCCAAATCTTTTACTATGTGTACATCTTATGCGTTTGTCATGCTTCTGTCCTTCACTTATTGCACGAGCGAGATGTATATATTCGATCGAACGTAGATTAAAAATCTGGTTGCTGGTCAGCGTTGATTCCCGCCTCTCTCTTTGTTTCGTGCTGCGCTGCTCCCGCCACAAGAACATGAAATGTGCTAGAATTTTAGCACAAAGGAAATATTAATTCGAAAAGTCGCCCGATCCCACCCATATAACAGGAAATAGCAGCGCAATACAGATGTAATTTCAGTTTATTAGATGTGCTCTTTGCATTTAAATGAATACAAACAGGAGACGCATATGTATGCACCATTTAGCACACAATGTACGGAGCACTACGACACCAGCAAATAATAATGGCCAAAACTTTCTCTAGCTCTGAGAAATCTGAAAAAAACAATGGAGCAATAAAAACATAATACAGGCTGAAAGTTGATGCACCTTAAGCAAACATTCTAAAGGGTACAAAAGCACATATGCACACGCAAAAGCAAACGCATGTAAATAGAAACCTGGGTGCCAAAAGAAAAGACGATATGGGCGTACGATGCAGATACGCGGTTTCAGGTTACGGATATTCTGCAGGGTGAAACTAAAACCCCTCGATAATTTGAAAGTAGCGACACTCTCCTCCGCGCCGCGCTTTCCTCCTCGATTCTCCTCGCGCGGCGGCTGTGAGCTCTGCGCACGACACGCTTTTTCTCCTTGGCGCGCGCCGGCGGACCGCAGTAGTGAGCGAAGCGCGTGTTTTTGGGCCAGCTCTGCGCTCCAGGAGTGCACAAAATCTTTAAAAAATTGCAAGAAAAACATTGAGAATTCCGAAAGTAACGTTCATGAAGAGAATGGTTTCTTCTTAGAACTGTGTGAATGGGGAATATTGACGTAAACAAAGCCTTCAGGCGACTCGGTACTGCAGACGTTTAAGTCACATGATAAGGTGTTTTAGTTTGTGCTCCTGATTTAGTACTGCCTCTGACTTTGTGTTTGTTTTTTTAGAGCGTGAACTCGGTCGCCGCAGTAAAACTTCGGAAAACGACCCGGGCTGGTGCTCTGAACTTCAAGATCAGAGAAGGTCAAAGCGGGACTTAGTCTCGCTACTGTCAAGCTATGAGTCTAGGCATAGTATATGTCACGTTGTAAAACGTGAGTTTGGATCACTGGTTAATTATATACTTATTATGACTAATTACTGGAAGCCAAATTAATTGATATTTAGTAAATTGCAATTAAAACCCAAATTTGTGCTGCAGCATCGAGTCATATACAGTTGAAAAACTTAGGCCAACTGTAATGGCACCGTGCTAGTCAGCGATCCACATTAATCTGCGTTAATTAGTTAATTTGCTACAAAACCAAACAATGAGCTAGACGATGAAGTCGTATACCTTGCGACAGGAACAGCGCAGCACGAGACAAAGAAGGGACAGGAGAGACACGACGCTTTGTCTCGTGCTGCGCTGTTCCTGCCGCAAAATCATGCACCAACCAGCCCAACTTTCCACCTTGCTAAAGTCATATACCGTTGAAAAGCTTAGGATGAATTCAAATGCTCTGAATTAGTTTACGATACCTATTAATTAGCGTTATTGAGCTATATGTAATCAAAACCACCCTTTGCATTGTAGTATCGAGTCATATACCTTTCGAAAGCTAAGGTTCAGTGCAAATGAGGTGTGCTAGTTATCGGCCCGAATTAATTAGAGCTGCATATTTAACTGCAGTTAAATCCTAAATTTGCATTATAGATGGAAAACTAAGGGCAAGCGTAAACGCGTTATGCTACCTGGCCAAACTTAAAGAAAAACCTCACAAAAGCAGCTAACATTCTAACTAGGCTTAACACGAACTGCTTCGAAATGTTTTTCTTTGCTTTTGCATTTAATTGCGCACTTACAGTGCGATCAAGAAGCGCGGACAACCATTAATCGAACATTATTAGGCACTGGTGCCAAGGAAGCATAAGAATATACTCGGTATACCTATGAGAGAACGCATTGTTATCTCTAGGCAAGATGAATGCCTCTCGATAATGTAATATTATACTTTGCACTGAAATTTCGTTCCAGTATGTAGTAGGGGATCTAAAGCTGGTATTTTGATTAGGCATCACCTAAAATGTATCATTAAAGAAAATGAGAGCATGGTCAGCAGGATGATTTATTTTCGCGCACGCAAAAGAACCTTGATTGACAAGATACACGTAACAGACGGCAGTATCACATAATATTCAGCATCTACGCTAGTGTAGATATATGTGCTATGCAGTATTGATGACAGTTTGAGAAAAACATGCTCAAGGAAATACAACAGTGGTATATGTCATAGCCCAAATCAAGGTCACTTTGTACATCTATGCAGCAGTTTCATGCAAGCGAAAGTTAATGGACAATGGGATCTTAGGCTAAAAGACTGTCTGTTAAAAATTGCCTATTTGTTGTTATAAAGACGACGCTACAGGTGCAAGAACTAGCACGTTTTGAGCCCAGTCGCTATTTCCAGAGAAGATGCAATGCGCGGATGCTTTGGAGATTCGTTCCGTTCTGGCCTCGCATGCAAAATAACCTAAAAACGCAGCAGCAAACAACCCTCGAATGATGCCTTCCAACTAACGGTGTCAACCATTTTTATGACGTCGTGGTTAATCCTTAAAATGAGTTTCTGGGCGAGTTGGTATTCCATGCTTACATTCACAGCGCAAAGACGAACACGGACACGAGGGGAGACACCACAAAGCACCGACCCCAACAATGTGAAAATCCCCAACGAGAATATATATGGTATCATTAATACCGCATAAACCATCATGTGGCCGCTTGCTGCTGTTGTACGGGCAACAGCACGCCACAGCGCTTGCACGTTGCGATAAAAGAACGGCGCTGTAATATTCGCTCGCCGAGCGTTGGAGAAAAATGGAGCGGAGGAAAAATTAAAACACAAGCAATACGCCGGACCCGCGCGTTTCTAAGGGCAACGGCAGGGAGACCAATCGTCGCTCAGGAAATCGGGCCGAGAGCGACCCTCAGGAAGGGGCGAGGAGAAGGCGAGGAGGTCGCGCGGCGCGGCAAAGTTCAATGGTTGGCGGCACTCTCAATTATCAAGGGGTTTTAGGTGAAACCTCCCTCTCGCTTTGCCTATCGCACGAGCCTCGGAGTAATCTTGAGCGTATTATCAAAACAGGGAAAAAAAAATTAATTCTACGAGGCAAAAATAAAAAAAAACGAGCATAAACCACATACCTTGACGACGTTGCCAACAGAAACCTGGGGATGAAATAAAGTGCTGCAACCATATATATATGAGTTCAACGCAGCCTTCTGTCCTGCGCCTTCTCACGGCACAGCGAACGCTCGAACATACGCGTTACATCCTCGTTACACCCCCGTTTTATTTTCTTGTGACTAAGTGTGGGGATAAGACTGCTTGGAGCCGGATGGAAAGGGGGGGACGTCCTGAGGGTAGGAGCCCTGGCTCGCCGCACCCATGGTACAGCAGACCACGCGTGCGGCACAATACGGCGTGGGAAGCGAGATCAAGGTGATCAAGGCACAAGTAATCCGGTGGGGTGGGTTGGGAGTCACTGACGCGAACACAACCCAAACTATACCGCTGCGACAGGACGGATATGTAGGTAGAGCAGGTTGATCCATGGGCACTCGCAGCCAGAGTCGGTGGGCTTCCGAAGATCTCTCCCGCCTATGACCGCAGTGGACGGCCACGCTGCCACCAACGACACGCCACAGTCGTCGGAGGCGCTGAGGGATGCAGAGTGCGCGCTAGGAGTCGCCCATTGCCTTGAAATCCGCTGCCGCGAACGACGCCTGTAAGAGCGCCATTATGGTGTATGGCCGTGAAGCTGTACAAAATACTTGCGATGCGCCGCGGACCGCTGCACCAGCTCCAAAAGGAATTATGTGGGAACGCCGAGGTGCGCGGGAAAGCTGCCATGAATCCGCAGCTACGAAGTTCACGACAGCCCAGTGATGAGAGCAAGATCTGCTGCGCGCTGGGGCTTGCGCGCCGGCGGCTAGGGTCTGCGCGAATACGTGTGCGCAAGATGGCTTCCGTCCAGCGAGGAAGCCGAGCGAGCGACGGGAGGCCATTACTGCGCCTCTGCTAGACAGCGGCGCAACGAGGACTGCTGGTAGTTGGAGATGCCTGCAGGGACCGCCGCACCGTGCTGAAGTTGGAAACACTATTGAAGACGGGCAGGTTGGTGACCGCCGCTCCCGGCGATGCGATCAAAAAGGGAGACCGCCGTCGCCTGCCTGCCTGCAGCATGAAGCCGACGGCCCACGAGAAAGATGCGGGGTGAACTGCGCTTCCTTCAGCTGTTCGAACAAAACTGTCTGATCTCTCAAAACGGCGAGTGCAAGCGCAAAACCTTCTCTTTCCGTAGCTTTTGGCGCGAGGGAGAGAGAAAAGGGAGCGAGGAGTCAATTTGTATTTTTTGTTAAAAAGCATTGGTCCCAAAAACGTTCTCCCGGTTACCTTCCTGGGACCAAAATGCTATGATTTGTTTTTGTCTCTGCTTAACACCCTCGAAAAAACGTTTCTAGGACATTAGTGGGCGCACTTCCCTTTTGCTTGCGTTTCTATGTCCTGCCTCTACGGCCTGGAAATGTTCGATAAATGTTGTACTGGGACAGGGACATTCCATTCTTTCTGGGCGCTCCTGGGGAGGTTCGTTGTTTGCTGGGAAAGCTGGCGACCGCCTATGGGAGTTTGCATGGAGCTTCCTCGAGACCACCTGAACCACAATGGGCATGGAGGAAAAAAAAAGTTTTTTTTCCTCCATGACCATGGGTGCTCTAAACATCTTGGGGCGATGAGCTGCCGACTGCAGAACCACAACTTTTGGCCAAAAAATAACGGAAAAACAAACGTTGTTCGATAATCAAGAATGTCCTAGCATTCAATGTCCTCTCTATAAATTGCAACAAACGAGCAGAAAACCATGTAAATATAAAGTTCGCCAAAATAAGCGGTGGCTTATTTGCCCTTTATTTGCGTCGTGTGCTGTTGCGTTTTCGCTACTATGGGTTTTGTGCACTACGTTTGTGCCAGAGTTAAACTAGAGGGAAAGCTGCCGGCGCTGCACCTAAACCTCCGTGCGCGCGCAGAGCATCATGGGGCGATGAGCTACTTGGTGTAGGACAGGAGGTTTTTTTTCAGGAACACAGAATGGTGTTACTGGGGCGCGCTCCCCGCGAAAACGACTTCGGCGTAAAAGTGGCCCCGACGCGGTGGCTCAGTGGTTAGGGCGCTCGACTACTGATCCGGAGTTCCCGGGTTCGAACCCGACCGCGGCGGCTGCGTTTTTATGGAGGGAAAACGCTAAGGCGCCCGTGTGTTGTGCAATGTCAGTGCACGGTAAAGATCCCCAGGTGGTCGAAATTATTCCGGAGCCCTCCACTACGGCACCTCTCTCTTCCTTTCTTCTTTCACTCCCTCCTTAACCCTTCCTTTACGGCGCGGTTCAAATGTCCAACGATATATGAGACAGATACTGCGCCATTTCCTTTCCCCCCAAAACCAATTATTATTATTATTATTATTATTATTATTATTATTATTATTATTAAAAGTGGTGTGCAAAAGCCGTAGTATAGCGAAAACGCAACCGTACACGACGCCAATAATTTTTTTTTGTTTTCCGAAATGAAAAACCTTTTAAAATGTTGAAGAGAACACATTAAAAAACATATTTCATTTTAAAATTGCGCCTGTTAAGCACGAAATATTATCACGGGTCGTTCAGACGACGCGGGTCGAAGGGAAAATGGGGGACCAGGACCACAGGAGCAGGTGCCAGAGACAGGCCAAGAGGTCGCGGCCGGGCTCACGAGCGAGTCCTGCCGACCTTCTGCCTCTTCACCGTCGATCGGCACCCCGCTGGTTGAAGATGACGTTAAGTGCAAAATCATAACACACACGACACTGCTTCCCTCCCGAAAGGCGCATCGTCCCGATGCCCAGAGAGGCAAAATTGAGGCTCAAAAACATGTGCAGAGCGCGAAGAGCTAGGCCACGTGCTCCGAGTGGCCACAGTACGGTTACAGGCGAGCTACGTGAACAGCTTCAGAGGCAGGCGGGCGGCGGGACGCCAGCGTTACGATCGGCAGCACTTCGTAATTTAACTCGCCTATACGTCGAATCACTTCGTACGGGCTAAAGTACCGTATTTACGCGCATAATTTGCGCCCTCGCATAATTTGCGCACCCTTAACTTATCGCCCAGGTTTACAAAAAAAAATATTTTCACTCGCATATTTTACGCACCGCGCTGCGCTAGACCACCATCATGCACGCGGGCTCTACCCTATGGCTCTACCCAGTAGCATTCGACTATTCCGCGTGTTTGTTCAGAAGGCTTCTTGAATCTTTTGTGCACTGGGCGTTCATGGTGGTGTTAGAGGCCGCTGTTACAGTCGCGGCGGCACCAGCGGCATCGCCACTCGGAACAGCCAGCAGCGCTTCTGGGGAGGATCGGCAGCTGATACAAGAGCCAACACCGCTGTTTGTTTGGCTGATGCATGTGACTCCACTGCCGGCTATCCTTTTCTTGGTGGCTCTGACGGCTTGTGTTTCATTATTCGGTCGTGTCTTGCGATGGGATATCACAACTATACGGCAAGTTTCAATGTGCTTGGCGGCGCCTTACCACGGCGCAGAGCGGCGAAGCCAGCGAGAATAACCGCGTGCGCACAAGTTTGCCCATAGACGACAATCGTTGTGTCGACAAATTTGTGCGCACGTGGCTATTCTCTCTGGCACCGCAGCTCCGTGCCGTGATAAGGCGCCGACAAGCAGTTTGGTCGACGCTCGCGCGGTGCTGTTAAAGAATTGTGTGGTGTAATTGATTTATTGATTCACGCTTGCTATCCCGGAAGAAGTTGCGAAAGCCAACTTACGGAATCCGGAACTACCGAACAACTTGCTGGGCCGCAAGCGATGACGCTGTTTTAGCGTGTTATTAAACATCATGCATGCACCTGCATGCCATCCCGCGAAGGGGGCGGGGGGGGGGGGGGGGGGGGGTGCGCGGATTTTCATTTAGAGTGAACTTTTTTTTAGGGATGCGGCCAGCGTGTGGTGCGGGTCCGGGTGCTGACGTATACGCAGTAACATACACTATAACTATATTGCGCGTTGTGACCTTTGTGGAGTTTTTGAAGTCGCGCTCGCGAAATCTCCACGTAATTTGCGCACCCCCTTCTTCGAGTCCTAATTTCTGAATAAAAAGTGCACAAATTATGCGCGTAAATGCGGTATTGTTTCAGCAGCTTCTCGGTAAGACCACGGCGCCATGTTACACCCACACTCGATCGCCAGGATTGAATTGAACATCACGGTGGCCCTGGTTGTATCGGCGAGCATCGATTTACTGGCGGGCTTGTATGCGAAGGCGGGCCAACTGTCTGGCTTCTTCCGCAAGTTGAGCATCGGCGTGAGCGTAGACGTCTTGCTGCTGGGGCAGCATAGTGTCGAGCATGGTAACGACTTCCCGGCAATGCACCAGGCGGAATGGCAAAAATACGGTGGTTTCTTGAACCGCAGAGTTGTGGTTCAACCGCAACTTGAACCGCAGAATCGTTTGATTCTGCCTGCATATTATCTATGTCTTCCTTGAACCGACAGCAGCAATTTTGACAGATGAAGTCATTTTCTCGTACTCGGAGAGCTTCTTCTGGAAGTAGGACTTTTTTTAGAGCAGCGATATTGAGTGTATTTACACTGCGAAAATTACGTCCTTTTTCAATTCTCTGTGCCTTTTTGAGCAGTCGGCCCAAAACGTTCGCCGCGGAAAGAGAGAGAGAGAGAAGTGGTAGAGGAAATGCAGGGAGGTTAGCCAGTAAAATGTTCCGGTTGGCTACCCTGCACTAGGGGGAGAGAGATGAGGGGGGCGTAAAAGAATAAGAAGTAGAAAATTGCGGTCCGTAGCAAGCACGACAGGCAATGACACGAGCACTGTAAGTCACAGGCCGCCGCAGCCATAGCCTGCACACCTTCAGGGCTGCCGACTGCTGCGACCTGGAACAGATCGAGGGCCCTCCATCACAAGGCAGCGCAGACGTTTCAGTGTCAAGAAAGGCTGCTTGCCATTGCGGCTGATAATGTTGATGACAACGCAAGCATCGGACTTCTCGGAAGGATGAGGTTGGAGGATTAGTTGTTCCAGCTATTGGACCTCTGCAAGCATTGGATTAAACAAATCCAGCATCTGCAGTGCATTCTGTGCAGCTAGTATGTGCATGCTGGAAAGCAGCACACGCATGGCATTCACGATTGGCTTTAGCATTGCAATAACTTGCTCGTCTGCGACCTGGCCCGGTTTCTGGCCTACTACCCGACCAGCAGTAGGCTCAACCCACTGCGTGCGTGGTGCTGGGGTGGGTGCTTCGGGAGCGATGGCCAACCCACTTGGCGGGTCCCGGTCTTGGACCGGAGTTGTGACTTGTGCTTGGCTAGCAATGGGCTCGGGACTGAGCACGCAATACCTGCTTGGTCACTGCGGGTGTGTGTAGCTCAGGCAGGGATGGCCAAGGCCCGTCTGCGACAACAGTCTGTGCCTCGGCACTCATATTGCTCCCAATCCTTAAAGTAGTATGCGGAGGAGGAGGACAAGTTGCGGAAATCCTTGGATGATCCTTTCCAATGCTCTCTAGACTTTTAGGTCTGTGACGAGGGCGACGACGTCGTCGCACCTTAGCGGCAGCTTCTCTGTGTGTGGAATTGTCTCTTGTCATTTGTTTCAGTATCGCCCTTTCCCTTTTCAGGAGAGAACAATCTTTTGAGGCAGCATCATGAGGGCCGCGGCAAATTGCACACGTAAGGACTGCTGCCCGGCAAGAATCGCCGCTGTGTGGCTGAGTACACCGTGGGCACGCGATGGGGAAATTGCACATACTACACACGTGTCCTATCTTCATGCATTTCCGGCACTGGAGAGGCTTCGGGACGAAAGGCCGAACTGCATGTAGAAAGTGTCCAACCTTCACGTACGACGGAATGCAGTCCCCTTAAATGGAAGGTCAACTTGATGCACTTTGTCCTTCCAAGGCACTGAGCTTGCACTATGGCTACACCGTCGGTAGCTGGTTGAATCAAAATGGGCAGATCAGAGTCGCGGATGGCTACGTCGACATCGTAAATGACGCCTGCCGTAGTGCCACTCCCTAGAAGGACATGGGAATGAACGCTGATGCCGCCGAGCGTTCTGATGTTGCTCAAACTCTCAGGCGCGTTCCGGTTCATGATATCAATGGCGACGACATTCCTAAAACGATTCACCCTCACATCTTTAATTGCTCCCGGGACGTGAGCCTCCAGGAACGCAAACGTGGGTTGCCTATTGATGTGGTTGAGATTGTCGGTGGGAGTCTCTGGCACAAATAGGACAGTATGTGCCGATGATCCTCGCTCCGTAGTAATCGTGGACGTACTCGTCGACGACGAGTCCTCACCTTTGCGCAGTCTCCGTTTGGCCTTCTTGATTACGACTCTGATGAAGCCGTCGTCAGCCGAAGACTCATCACTGGTGGCCGAGTAAATCACGGTGGCCTGCCTGCTTGCGTCATTCGGGAGGTCAAGACGTTTCCTCTGGGCGGCAGAGGCTGACCGACCGGACTGAAGTTCAACAGCGTCCACTTCCATCACCGTCACCAAAACGGAAAGAGTAGTTTCATTATAATGTCGTAAAACAGGAAAAAAAACTCAAGAGGCGAAGGGACGGCGTTCTGGTCTAGAGCGGAAATCTCTTCAAGAATGCAAAAGCTCACCGCTTCCGAAGATTATCGCGGGACAGAAGAGCAGGTGACGGATGCAGGGCCCAGGGCTGCTTTCCCAACAATAGGAGATAAACAGATTAATGAATTTTTAACACAGGCCGCCCACCGTCGACACTGATGCTGTTTCGGTCTGGCGTACGAGCTGAGACTGAGATACCAAGTATGCTTGGAGGGAGCCCTCCGGCGCAGAGAAAACACGTGAGTACAGAAAACGACCCACCAGGTCTGAAAAACGACACGCAAAACTCGATATCCGGACAACATCCGCTCACCAGGGCTATCTCGGTCGAAAGTAGAGGCGCAACTGCCATGCGTTCGGTGCGTTGCGATGGAAAGATGATAGCGGCGCTAAGCCCTCGGTGCGGCGGCGGCACACATAATGCTATGAAATGCAGCGTCGCGCCGCAGCGGCTGCCATGCGCGGTTCATCCTTAAAGCGGCGGCAGTGGTTGAAGCAACGCTGCCTCCTGAAGAACATGCCTGAATCGTGAGAGGTTTTTCTGCCCGCCGTAGAGCGGGCGTCCGCCGTATGGCGGCGCTGTCAGATGAAACAGCATGATCGGGCGCCGCGCATCACAGTCTCACAGCCATTGAAACCGAAATGGGATGGGATGGAGAGATGGATCATAGAGTTTCTTACTATTAACTAGAGGGAAAGCTGGCGCCCCGCCTATGGGAGTTTGCATGGAGCTTCCTCGAGACCACCTGTACCACCATGGGCGCTCTAAGCTTCATGGGGCGGAGAGCTACCGACTGCAGAACTACCACTTTTGTGCAAAAAATAATGAAAAAACAAACCTTCGATAATCAAGAATGTTCTAACATTAAATATCATGTCTATAAATTGCAACAAACGAGCAGAAAAGCATGTAAATGCAAAGTTTACCCAAAATAAGCGATGGCTTGCCCTCCTATTGACCAAGCATTGCAGACCACAAAAGCCAATATTTCTTGCTTAAGAGGCGCACTTTTAAAAACATATATGTTTTTGGAAAAAAAAAACATGTTGTCGCTTCAACAATTTAAAAGAATTTTTCAGAGCATTTCGGAAAACAAAAACCCTTTATTGGCGTCGTGAGCTGTTGCGTTCACTCTACTATGGCTTTTGCCCACTACTTTTACGCTGAAGTCGTCTGCGCGCGGAGCGTGCCGTGGATCTCTGTAACGCCACTCTGTGTTCCTGAAAAAAACCTACTGTCCTGCACCAAGTAGCTCATCGCCCCATGATGCTTTGCGCTCCGCCATGTAGGTACAGGTGCAGTGCCGCCAGCTTTCCCTCTAGTTAATAGTAAGAAACTCTATGGGAAGGATGGATGGATGGATGGATGGATGGATGGATGGATGGATGGATGGATGGATGGATGGATGGATGGATGGATGGATGGATGGATGGATGGACGGACGGACGGACGGACGGACGGATGGATGGGTGGATGGGTGGGTGGGTGGGTGGGTGGGTGGATGGATGGATGGATGGATAAATGGGTGGGTGGGTGGATGGATGGATGGATGGATGGATGGATGGATGGATGGATGGATGGATGGATGGATGGATGGATGGATGGAAGGAAGGAAGGAAGGAAGGAAGGAAACGGCTGAACCCTTTAAATCGGGCGGTGGTTCAAGCCTCCTAGCCATGACATGAAATTTTACTCTTGTCTTGATTTTAGCCACCAATCAGATAACCTTCGCTTGGTTAATTCTACCCGCTTAAAATCAACTTTCCCTTCAATGTCCTTAAACCTCAATGCCTTGGATAAATCAGCCCCGCTGCTTTCCACTGTAGGGTGAAGAACTTTACTGAAAAGTATCAAGTGTTCAGCCGTTTCCTTCTCTCCGCACGCAACGCACAACGTGTGTACCTCGTGGTACCGGACGCTATATGTCTTAGTCCGGAAAACTCCTTTCCTGGCCTCAAGCAACAAAGAGCTTCCCCTACAATTATCATAGATAGTTTCTTTGGCAATTTTGCTGCTAAAAAATCCTGTTTGTTTCCAGTGCTGATTTCGTCAGCATCCCTGTTTTCCACAGAGCTCTCTCTGTTTCTTTAACCTTTTTCTCAACCGATAATTGCTGATTTTCCCCCTACTGCTGTCCAGATATATCCTTGTCAATTTCAGTGTTCGCTTTCTCCATTTCATCTCAACGTTCCTTATACGCAGGTATCTGAAAACTTTCCTAGCCAACTGCTTTTCCCCCATTTTTCTCAATCGCTCCTCAATTGCTATCTTACTGCTAGGTTCTCTGCTCTCGAACGACGCCCATCCCATACCACCCTGTACCCCCTGATTTGGTGCACTGTCGTGTGCTCCCAAAGCTAGCCTCCCTACGCCACGTTGTTTAATTTCTAACCTTACTTGAACATCTGGTCTCATGCTCAGGACCGCATTACCGAAAGTTAGGCTAGGAACCATCAGCCCTTTCCAGATCCCTCTTACCACTTCATACCTATTGTAATTCCACAATGCCCGATTTTTCATGAGAGCTGCATTCCTACTAGCTTTATTCATTACATATTTTTCATGCTCTGCCAGATACTCAGAACCGTTATTTATCCACACCCCAAGATACTTGTACTCATCCACTACTTCTAGCGTGAACTCATGTATTGTGTGCTCGCCGCCCTCATCATTAAATATCATGACTGCAGATTTTTCCTTACTAAACTTGAAACCTAATCTATCTCCCTCTGTACCACATATATGTCTATCAACCAACTTCTGTAAATCTTCCTTGTTGTCAGCTATTAGCACTATATCATCAGCGCATATTAGTCCCGGTAATGACTGTTTAATCTATTCTCCTTGCTTGAAAAAAGAAAGGCTGAAGCTTAGTCCGCTCCTCTCTAGCTTGTTCTCCAACACTTGCATGTACAACATGAACAACAAAGGAGACAGATGACATTCTTGCCTAAGCCCCACTGTATTGCTACAGGCTCTGATACATTTTTTTCCCATTTTATAAGCGCTCTGTTAGATTTATGTATACCTTTTAAAAGATTAATTACTCCATCTTCCACGTCCAATGTGCCCAGTATGTCCCAGAGGTACTCTTGAATAATGTTGTCGTAGGCTCTCTAAATATCCAGAAATGCTAGCCATAGGGGCCTTTGTTCCTTTTCAGCAATCTCTATACACTGTGGCAATGAAAACAGATTGTCCTCCAACCTCCTTTGTTTCCGTAACCAATTCTGTAGCTTCCCTAGCGCGCCCTCGTTCTCCACCCAAGCCTGCAATCTGTCCTTTATAATCTGCGTCACCACCCTGTAAACCAAAGATGTGACTGTTATGGGATGGTAGTTACGTCAGCTTTGTCCACCTTTCCATTATATATCATGTTCATTCTACTTAATGGCCATTCATCGGAGGCTTCCCCATCCACTATCATTTTATTCACTACCTGTGTAATATATCCTTGGATTTTGGTCCTAGCTTCTTTATTAACATAATCGGAATACCATCTGGTCCTGTTGATGCGCCACTAGGAACCTTCTCTGCCCTTTCCCACTCTCTTTGCTCAAGTGAAGCTATTGCAGTAATCGGTCTATCCTCTTTCGATAAATTATGTGCAACATTTATTTCTTTAAATTTTTCTGTCACCCTTGTTCCGATGTGTTGTATCGCTTCATCCCCTTCTAGTCGAATACCCTGATCTGTAACAATAAACATTTGCTTTAGCCTAGTCTTGTTACTCATTGCATTTAGAGGTTTCCAGAATTTTTTAGCTGCTTTTCTATCCTTCTTATTTACTTTTGACATCCATTGGGCACCCTTTCTTCTAATTTTATCATGAATCAAATAGGATGCTTCCCTTCTACACTTTATCAAGGTATCCCATTTTCTGTCCACTTCAACTTCTTGTTCCCCCTCTAATTGGAATATCTGTGTTCCCTGGATGCTTCCTGATGTTTCTCTATCGCCCTCTTGACCTCCTCATCCCACCAACTCTTGGTATTTCGCCTTTTCCCTATTAGCTTTACTCGCACCTTAGCCAGCTCAAGCTCCAGTAATCGAGTTAATTTGGTATAAGTCCATTCAGTTCCACTATCCTCATAAATTACTTTCTCAGTTTGTTTGGCTGCTGCTTCTAATTGCTTTTCTGAGTAAAAATTACCCTCTGATTGTTCATCTCGCTTCAGTCCTACATTCGTTTCTCTTCTGAAACTCAACTTGATACGCTTGTGGTCACTATCTAGACCTCTGGAACCATGTTCATCTATGCTCATTACCCCTAATCTATTATACATCCTCTGTGACATTAGTGCATAATCTATCGTCGAGTGCAGACTCCCTGCCTCCCATGTTATGAGTCCTTCACACTTCTCGATACCGTTGCATACAACTAAATCATGCCTGTCACACATGTCCTGCAGCATGCTTCCTGTCGAATCGGTATACCCATCCAGGTCTTCTATATGTTTGTTCATGTTGCCTAATATAAGCAACGGCTGCGGCGTTGCGAGACAAAGGCGACGCAAGGTCGTTCGTGGGCCACGGCATATATGACATACGTCGCGACGAGCCGAAATGGCTCGCTGGCTGAAGTAGTAAAGCTTTCGTTTTAAAACAATCCCTTCTCCTCCATCCATATGTTTTCACTGGCAACGTAGTCGTGTGCAACTTGAAAAAAAAAAGTGCACATCCACTCACACCACCATTTTCCTCACCTTTTTTAAAACATTTCTTCCTTGACCCTCAATATATACAAAGATCGGTACAATTGGCTCGAGGAAGACTCTAAACTGAAACGAGAATTCTGAAACCGGAAAGCAAAGATCACTTTTTTTTCATAAATTGCGTGCCGTGCAATGTATCGCAGTCAGTCTTCAGTGGCAACAACAAAATATGGCATAGCTGAAGAAAGCCTCACTTGCGTCAAAGTCCGCAGAAAAGGGTCGCACTGATCTCGGAAAAAAAACGTAAATCTTGACACCACGCCTAAATAGGTAGAAGTTAATGTGGTAATGCAAGACGCCTTTTCCCAAATGTACAAAGAAATTATCACGCTTAATCCTCGCCCGTTAGGACTGCCGAACAAAAAATGCAAATAGACGATGGAACTCTTGAATGCGAAGTCGAGATCACGACCGAAAGACTTTGAGTAAATACCATACTTTTAAAACCAAGAATATAATGTATATATTTGTTTGCGCAGCAAATATATATATATATATATATATATATATATATATATATATATATATATATATATATATATATATATATATATATATATATATATATATATATATATAATGGGTATTTGGAAGGGACATGTGGCCATTTTCATCTCATGTACCTAGTTGCTGATGTCTAGTATCCATACCAAAGGCCTGCACATGACAAATCCGACATCACAAGCTCTGTGCTGCTCTCCATGGTTGCTACAAAAAATGGGCACATCATCTGCATAAGCCAATACTTTAATATCTTAGGCTTGAAGTTCAAATCCGCGAATACTGGTGTTATTACGTTATTACTGGTGTTATTAAATTCAGGCAGCTAATATCAGCTCACTTTGCCAAATAATCTTTTTATCAGAAAACATTTGCTGGTTTGCTCAGATGCCAAACGCGAATTTTGCTTTGTAGCTGTTCCCTACGCCCATGTATATGTCATATTTTCTGCTTTGTCTTGTATCTCTTTTTTTCTTTTCTGTTTTTATATCAATTGTGCATGTAAACCTTTGTATCGATTTGTAAAGATATGCGAAAACTAATCGCATGGGTGTTCTTTTCGTCTTTTTTTTCGTTTTTCTCTTTCAATAACCGTGGTTTCATAAGAATGTGTGACGTTACTTGCCTGTCTGGTTTTTATTTCGCTTTTATATGATCACGTGATTACTGTACTTGTTATCCTCCTTATGTAATGCCCAACCCAGGACCCTTAAGGGATAATAAACGATGATGATGATGGCAGAGCGACTCTAAACAGTGAAAATTATCGGTAACAGTGGGCATGCCCTGCCGCTCACGGATGCTCTAACCGCAGTTATGTCTGTGCTCCCGGTTAACAACCAGATATGTGGTACAGTTACCATGCGCACACCATTTTCATCATCATCATCATCATAAGCCTTCTTACATCCACTGCAGGGCAAAGGCCTCTCCCATGTCTCTCCAATTAACCCTACCCTTTGCCAGCTGAATCCACCCTTTGCCTGCAAACTTCTTAATCTCATCTGCCCACCTAACCTTCTGCCGCCCCCTGCTACGCTTGCTTTCCCTCGGAATCCACTCCGTTACCCTTAAGGACCAGCGGTTATCCTGCCTTCATATTACATGCCCTGCCCAAGCCCATTTTTTCCTCTTGATTTCGACTAGGATGTCATTAACCCGCGTTTGTTCCCTCACCCATTCTTCCCGCTTCCGGTCTCTTAACGTTACACCTATCATTTTTCTTTCCATGGCTCGCTGCGTTGTCCTTAACTTAAGCTGAACTCTTTTCGTTAGCCTCCACGTTTCCGCCCCGTAGGTGAGCACCGGTAAGATACAGCTGTTGTACACTTTTCTCTTGAGGGAAATTGGTAAACTGCCACCCATGATCCGAGAGAACCTGCCATATGCGCTCCACCCCATTCTTAACCTTCTGGTTATCTCCCTCTCAGGATCCGGATCTGCTGTCACTACCTGCCCTAAGTAGACGTATTCCTTTTCAACTTCCAGGCTCTCGCTGCCAGTTTAACCCTTTAACAATTTTAACCGTTTTTAATGTTACGACTCCAAGACAGACATGTTCGAGGATATTTAAGCAAAATGTCATGGCAGACACGGTCAAATTCCTCTTTTTAGAACCACGTTGCTTCTTGGCGAATAAGCACCTATAGTATGCGTTGTCACTACTGTATGCTAATGAGTATATAGGTGTGTCATTCGAAAGGAAGAAATCTGTAATTAGCCTCGCAGAAGAACGCACGATGAGACAATGCTCTCGCACTCAGAGCATATGACTAGCCCTAAGTCGCGGGTTCGAACCCGACCGCAGTGGCTGCGTTTCTATGGAGGAAAAACGCTAAGGCGCCCGTGTGCTGTGCGATGTCAGTGCACGTTAAAGATCCCCAGGTGGTCGAAATGATTCCGGAGCCCTCCACTACGGTACCTCTTCCTTCACTCCCTCCTTTAACCCTTCCCTTAGGCGCGGTTCAAGTGTCCAACGATATATGACAGATAATGCGCCATTTCCTTTCCCCCCCAAAAAAACAATTATTATTAGCCCTAAGTGCCCTCCGTAATTTTATGGATATATGTGTTTCTGACCTTGGCTTGGAGAAGAGTGCGCCTATGACGGAGATCATGCTGTTATTGGAAGCCGCTAGCTGCTATCCGAGTACCCCTAATATCCCGAGTTATCGGCCTCCCCCCTCCCACTTAGGTAAAATATCGAATATGTCAAAACCACTGATCGATTAATCGCCCACCCTAGAAAACGTAAATCGCGGGCCTCACAATTTTTGAAAAATACCCTCCCGAACGTCGCGCCCGAAAAAAAATACAAAGGAGACAAATTTTTGTTCGCGCATCGTCCCGAATTTTCGCGGCCACAAGGTCAAACGAGGGTCGTGCAGAAGAAAAACGATCGAGATAACGAAGGTAAGCATTACTTTGTTCACAAGCGCAAGGAAGTCTGTTTGCGCCCGATACGGAATATGAGGTCGCGATCTCTTCGTAACGTGATATAAAGCGTCGATACAGACGTTGTCGCAATTCGACTGCCGGACGGCCCCTGCATAATTATTGACGGCGGATCAAGCTGCAGTTGTGTGCAACAGACGCCTCTTCCTTTCCAAAAGGGTCTATTTACGCTGCAGTTTTGCGGTCCGTATTCCCATTGTCTCTGTCGCTGCCAGTGGTGTTGCTGCCTTTTTATATGCGATGTGGAACAGCTGCGCAGTCAAGAAGAAAGTGGAAGTCATCGAATGGCACCGGAATCATTTGTTCTGCGTTCGCTTTGAACTCGCGACTCGGTTGACTCGTTGTATAACGGTAGTAGTGTAAATGCAGCCTTAGCCTTTTGAGCAGCAAGCGATCGACACGAAGAGATGCACGGCGTAAACCATTTTCTCGAGCGCTGCTCTTGCTCTGATCGATATGCGTTTAAACTTGCCGAAAAATCACTGGCCCATGGATAGCACTGACATAGCGCAAGCGCTTCCTACATGTCAGTCTTGGCGAGCCAAAGCGGAAACGATTATGACGGACTCTTCGCATTCATGTACGACATGTGTACGACCTCGTCGTTTCATCCAGCGCGGAACTTATTGGCAGTCTTCAATGTAGAGTCGGTAGTGTTTCTTTGTGGACTTCAAAGAGAGACACTGGTATCATCCACCCATTACCATTGCGTACCCATCCTCATACATCCACACGGTTATCCCAGTCATTCCCTTGCATCCCCTTGCTACAGTGAACTGGGACATACCCAGTGGCGCGACCGCCTCCGCCGGAGCGTGCCTTGAGCGGTAGTAAGTTGCGGCGGCGCTGCAGTCGACCGCACTTGAAATCGCGTCAGCCTTCGGGCCGCTGTTGTGCTAGGATAAGCGCTTCGTGCGGTGTTTGATCCGGCTTTAATTTACTACCACGGGGTGTTGTAAGAGTAGCCAGGGCCAGACGTTCTTGCATTTGCTTTTTGTTTCTTGCAGCTTCGTTTTACTCATGTCAAGGCCCCGATACTGTCGTGGGAACAAGTTGTATTTGTGCTGTCAGGCCGGAAACGGGCACTGCATCACATATCAGTTTTCCCGCGCGTGGTTGAGCTGGATACTTGGGCGTCGTACATATGGCTAACTTCTATCTGTGACTGATGGCGCACTCCGCATAAAATACGTGCCTAATTGCGCGTGTGTCCTCACTTTTGAGCGTCTTCAATGACAAAATAAAAAAAAGTCTACTGTCTAGGTTCAGCAATAATCGTAGGCCCCAAAACGAAAACACATACAAAAGGAAGCTTGTCGTAGGTGTAAGGCAATGGTAGTATGCTTAATTGTTTCCTTAATAGGACCATATTTGGCAAAAACTTTCAAATTCACTCCGTTATTTGCGCCGAGACGGCTTTTTACGAACGCAATGCGCTCGAATGCCCTATATTGAATGCATGCATTCCTGGTTTAATTGCTGGTGTAATTTTTTCCTTACTTCTTTTTTAGATCTTTGCTACCATTATACACAAGTTATTTGAAGAATCATATCTACAATAATGAACAGCACAGTTGTCATATCCACCAGTGCACTTTTATTTACGCAGCATATGCTCACTGCATGTCATAGTTAATCATTGTTCAACAGATTCAATACACTTTCATAGTCGACTTAGTTTTAAATGTTGGTGAGACTTCCTGCGTGCTGCATCCCGGGCCTTATTTAAGCCTCTGATATAAAAGTGCATTCGTGTAACTACTTAAAATCCAATCATACTTGCTGTTAGTGTTTTTCTGTGTTCATCGCATCCGATAGCTGCCAATCTCTTTGGTATGTATATGACAGCCAGTATATCCATAATGCTGTCTTGGTGGAGCTTGTTAGAGCTAAAACACCCTGTAAATAGGTTCTCAAGGTCAGTAATAAACTTGAAAAGTTTCACGGAGAGATACAATAGGCCACCGAAGTCACAGCCACTTGTGAACTGTGCTGCATCCAAGTTCCTCCCTTCTGAAGCAGGGAGTAGAACCTCGTTCGTGCAGTCAAGGCACTTCGACTTTAAAACGCACTTCCTTGCCACATAGCCAGCCACATAATAGATGGGTCTTGAGTCACTATTTTGTAGGTTATAATCGTGGCTTTGTACACGCATATCATTGATTGCAGATTCTGCTCCTGCCAGGTCTCCATTGCTGAGCAGCACATCAACCAACTGCTGTTTATGGAAACCTTGTCGTTGGTCCTGTACCGTCGAGGGGGAATTCAATACTTCACTAGCTACATTTGCACCAGGAATGCTCCTGGCCAGATTATAATAGCTCAAGCAGTTAACTGTGGTCAGGAACTGCTGAGGGGTTGGATGCGCATTGCAACCTGATGATTGCCTCACGATGCCGAACGGGTTTTCAATTTTGTCTTGACTAAGACGAGATGTCATGATATAAGTGTACCCTACTTCGGAACTGAGATATTTCCGAAGCTCTAAAGTGCTGTTAATCGACACTCTGAGGCCTTCTGCTGTTGAGGAACTTAAAAAGTGTTTTGTGTCTGCATGTTTCTCCCACTGGTTTAAGAAATCTAAAAAATCCTCAAGCTGTGGTAATTTCGGCGAATTTGGCTTCAGGGCTTCGGCAGGGAAGCGTGACGTCATGATTTCGATCAGTGACTGCATTCTCCTGCACAAGAAAACAAACAGAAAACATAAATAAAAATCCAGAAGAAAACAGTTTCCAGTGAAAATACCATTAGACTGAAAACTTAAGGATGGAAATCATAGCAATAAATTTAAGTTTCAAAGACACCTTCGAAGCATCAGTTCATATATAGGTATATTTTATAAAAATCCAAAGTACAAACCTGAAAAATGTTTGTGTTGCATCAATTTTTCCACAGTTGGTTTCTACCTGTGCCTTGAATAGCTGAAGGCCTCTCAATGACTCGGAACTGAATAAATGAAAAGCATAGGCGACTCCCATTTTTTCAAAGTTGTTTGGCTCAAGGTGTGTCCTAGTTAGCCGAGGCATTGCCTTCATGGTGACATTATTCGAGTCAAGCTCGAAATCTTTCCGACGTTGCTCCAGTGATACCTGAAGTAAAAGCACATGCTTTATAGTAGTTATTAAAAAACTTGCATATAATATACTACTGATAAAAATGCACAAAATGCTCTTCTCTAATGTATGGGTATGCATACCATTCCATCTGGTGTGTTGAAGCTTGTTTGTAGCAGTCTATTGCGAATATTTTTCTCGAAATGAGGAAAATCGGAGAAAAAATGGATGAATCTTGTATCGTCCACTGGGTGCGTCCTTTTCCCGATATTTGCTGTGAATTTCCATTTATCTCCATTATTTTCCACATCTTGCGGTTCCAGGGTGCCGCATCACAAGTTATGTAATCAACAAATAATCCTGCTTTTTCTTCTAGCATGACAGCTTCGAGAATGATTTTTTTTACAATAAATGTCCTTTCACATCGGTGTTTGTTGCAAATGTGCCCATGATCTGAGTCCACCTTCCAGTTAGAGGCACAAACATCACCACGAGGCCATGGTTGGAAAGGACATGGTTTTCTCCTTTTGGTGCGCAGGGCCCGAGACCGACGAAACAAGCAACTTTACCCGCTGTGCCAGCAGAGAGATGCTCTGAGAGTTTCATCTCGTCAATTACTAAGCCCCCATGGCACATGAAGGGGTCCATCCCTGATGTCTTTTGTTTTAATGTTTCAAGCATCTTTTCATTAAATCCAAAGCTACCCATGTAGTTTGACATGTACATCCGCATTGTCGTCTTTCCTGGAAGTACTAAAATGTTTTGTCTCCGAATGTAATAGTAGAGCTTGGGACTAAGCATTTTTAGCAGAATACACTCGAGCATCCATTCCTTGTTGAAATTCATTCCTCGTATGTTCTTTCGCTTCGCTGCCTCAAAACATTGCCTTACAGATAGTTGCTGCTTTGGAGACAAGTGTTTTAACCTTTCTTGCAGAATTTTCTCGCTTGTGGCTGCAGTTTCATTTTTCATCCTTGAAATGCTTTCCCTCAAGGTCTCAACTTTGGATTCTAGCCTCTTGATCTTCATATTTGCAGCTCAGAGTCGGCGGGATGTCTTGCAACTAGGCTTGGGAACCTTTTTCTGCCGGCGGCATTTTCTTGTTTGCAGAGATTTACGTAGATATTTGCAACGTAAGCAAGGTTGCCCTGGAAAAAGACAATGTAATTTTTAGGTAGGAATCAAAACAATTCACAGACATAAATGCTATGTATTACAAGAGCCTAATCGAACACTTTCGGATCCTTCTCACAATCAACGTGCACGCACGCACGCACGCACGCACACGCACACACACTCTCTCTCTCCTGAAATGGAATAAAATAGATAGTGACTGCTGCCAGCGAGACAGATTTTTTTTCAAGCTATTCCAGCTAGACGCGACGCGGAATTATTTTTTAATATTAGATACCTTGACGCATGCACTATAAATGACGAATTGACTTAAAATTTCACTGAACCTGTTAAAGTCATGTCACAAACTAAGTTGAGCGGTGCTAATTTGACGGCAAGCTAATTCGTTCATATGTTTGAGGGTGGAAAATTTTTAGAGCAATAGAGAACCCAGTGCCTTCTGTATACAGGTCGAGACAAGCGCTGTGTTGCGCTAAAAACAATTTTTCTCCCTCAAATTAAACTTTAGCAGAACAGTTGTGTTCACCTTGTGCTCACCTTCTTTTGGTGCTTTCCCAACGCAGTTCACGCTGAAGTAGATGCCTCCATTAGTTTCTGTTTGTGCGAAGAGACCTTTCGTCAATTCCAACGATACCGACGGCACTTCTGCTGCTCCACAACAAATCGGAATACTAGCTGCCCTCCTTAGGACATCTTCAGCTTGTTGAAATGACACAATATTACTCTCTTCTACTAGCTTGCCCAAAAGATGCACCTTGCACGTCACGGTGCTTTCGGCCTGTTTCGAAAAATACTGCTCTTGCGACAGTAATTTCATTCGTCGCAGCATTTAGTGCACAGCACACGTAGCACACTCCGGTATATCCAGGGTACTCATGCAGCGCCCAAGATTTCGAAGGAGGTGTGAGTCCACGCAGGTCGCCGACATTAACAACTTTGTCCGTTGAGGCAACACCTTCGCATTCTTCGTTGCCCACTGCAACGTCCGCACCATGATCTCTCTCTTGATCGCGGTCCGAACTTTACATCTGGTATCGCATGGCTCCTCTTGCTGCCGTCTTTTCTTTGAAGCCTTGGAGTCGGAGTTGTCTTGCTCAAACGGGCGGGCAAGTTCGCAAGAAGGGTTGGAACTGCATTAGGGGCGAGCTTTGCAGTCCCCCTCGGGTATCTGACTTCCTTTCGATCTATAACGTTGACATAATCCCTCAAAATAAGGTGCGGTTCCAAGTGGAGTTCGCAAACTGCACAATCGGGGCCAAGCGGCATGTCAAGCCTGCGCAGATTTCGCTGCCAAACAAGCTTTTGGGTTTCATCTTCCGGAGCCTTGAAAAGAACTGCACAATCGGGGCCAAGCGGCATGTCAAGCCTGCGCAGATTTCGCTGCCAAACAAGCTTTTGGGTTTCATCTTCGGGAGCCTGGAAAAGAGATAGCTTCCGCTCTTGGGCTGTTCTTGCGTACCCAGTTGTGAAGCCTGGCGCGTAACAGTGGTTTAACCGCCGCTTGGGCGGCATCATCAAGACACTGACGCAGAATAAGGTGCGAAAGAGGCGAGGTGCCGCGACGGAAGCAATGCGAAGCGATGCGCAGAAAACAGGCGTTGTGCGCAGTAGCAGGGACGAGCGCGCTCGCTTCAAGTGCCAGCGACGACAGCGCCGCCGCTACTTTCTCCGGAAGGAGGCACGCGGCGAACGGTGAGCCGGGCCTCCGCTCGAGCCACTGTACAGGATTGTGCGTTTTTATCGTGAAGACTTTCAAAAGTTTCCCCGCCTCAACCGCTGGCTCATTTGCGATGAAACTGCACACAGAGCTTGCGTATTATGGTAACTTTTGTATCGTAGGAAGTTTGACAACGGTACTTACTTAGTTGAGCCGTGCATGATGCGAAAAGATAATCGTCTACGTAGAGATCGGCAACCAAAACCCGCAGACGACGCTTTTTCGCTGAAAGATGGCAGTGGCGCCATCTCCCTTAGAATCCTTAACGCAACCAAATTCTCACCAAATTATTCCGAATTGATATGGGTCCCGGCCCATTCGGGAAATCCGGGGAACGAGGCAGCCCACAATAAAGCCCGAGGTTTCGTCGACCGGGCAGTGGATGAGTCTGGCTCCCTGAATTTCACGAAGGACTCAATGATCACATATCATGATCTCACCAATCATTTTAAACTAGAGAGGAGAATTTTCCCCCCTCCAGACAAAAGACTTACTAAAGAACAAGAGGTTACGTGGCGTCGTCTACAGACGAGATCGATACGCACCCCATCACTCCTCGCGCACATTTATCCAGATCTTTACAACCCAAACTGCAAACACTGTGGCCAACGTGCTACCTACGATCACATCCTGTGGGACTGCAAAATAGAGCCACCTCCGGGTGATCTAGTTACAGCTCCTTCTCTCGAGCGGTGGGAGACCGTGCTGGCTAGCTCTGACCCCAGAACGCAAGTTTTGGCGGTGGAGTGGGCTGACAAAGTCGTCGAGGGCTATGTACTCTCGACCACTTAACGCGACTTCTTGCCAAGCTCTTCCCGGCGAATAAAATGTTTTACAATCAATCAATCAATCTGCTTCTACTGAAGCGCTTACAACATTTTCGACTAATTAAGCGGAAAAACATCACAACAAATGATTTAACGAGGCTTTACCTTTTAAAGAATATTGTTTGCAATGCTCGCCTCGGCGGCCTTGTCGTGACGGTTTCCACTGTCAAAACAGATGGCGCCACTGCCGCCATTCAGCGAAAAAGCGTCGTCTGCGGGTTTTGGTTGCCGATCTCTACGTAGACGATTACGTTTTCGCATCATGCACAGCTCAACTAAGTAAGCACCGTTGTGAAACTTAATACGATACAAAAGTTACCATAATACGCATGCTCTGTGTGCAGTTTCACGGCGTGAGCCAGCGGTTGAGGCGGGGAAATTTTTTAAAGTGTTCACGATAAAAACGCACAACACTGTACATGTTCTAGTTCACTGTACCCTTGCTGTCAGCGCCGAGGTGGGCTAGGTGCCCATTTGATTGGAAGTGAAATCAGTGAGACGCTGTCGATGCCTCGCACTGATACGCTTAACATTCTGTGAGTGCTGACGCGGCGGTACTTCGGCGCAACTTGCTGTGCAGGAAACCACCGTGCGCAGAACGAAACCACGAAACTGACAGAACTTAGTAGTAGCTCTATGGCTCCGTCAGTCGGCTGCCGCTACTTTGTTATGGTCACGTGATAACCCCGGCAAAAAAAAAAAAAACACAACGTGGTCACGCGGTTTCGCACATGGCGCGCGTGGTAGCTGTATCGCTGTATATCAGGTCGCGTGTTGTACAGTTTGGGATGAACGTGTCCGCGTTCGGCTGTACTCTACTGCCTCACGTTCTTGCGGATGCCGGCTAATGCAGAATACCGCTCGAACCATGTATTCGGACCACATGTGTCGCCCAGGCAAGAGTCCGAAGATTTCTGTCGCTGTCGTCGAAAGCGGTGCGGTTCGGTTCATTAGCGACGTTCTAACCTTTGAAGCTAGCAGCGGCGTCACATCGGCGCCAATAGCGCTTATATTGTGTGTGGGTGTTGTCATTGTTTCAGGGACCACGAACCCTGCCAGCCTGCTCCAAGAATTCGATTCTGTGTCAATGAAAAGAAGCGGCGAAGGTCACAGCGTCACGACGCGCCGGTTTGCCAAGGTGAGTCGCGCTGGCGAATTCTGTTCGCTAAATTTTCGCAAATACCGCGCGAGTCGTGTTCAGTTTTTCCTGAGCCATTTCCACGCTACAAAACACGGGCCGCCTGCGTTCCCTCTATCACACACCGAGTGCCCACGGTTCAGAAACTGCTGCTCGAAAAACCAACCGCGGCCATAAATGCAGAGAGAACTTGCCACACAAAATGCATAAACTTTTTCTACAGTATCTGAAGTGAATTTTCTCTGTTTCAGTCGCTTGAAAAACTGATGCCACCGGGCTTTCTTGACTGATACGATCAAGAGCGCAGATTTCGTTAATTTTCCTCTATATTGAAGCGGGTAGACGACAACAACGACATTGAGCGAGTGAACGAATGGACGAAGACGACATCGAAGTTCTGGCTGTGTTCTGAGTGCCGCTCGTAGCTGTTACTTCGCTTGTGTACATATAGCTGTAAATATATTTTTTCCCGCAACAATATTGAATTCTTTAGCGATTGTGATTTATTGAAAGTGTTTAGCTTTAATTGCGGTGTAACTTCGGCATCATTCTGGCATTCCTGTGTTGTTTATGATGTATAAAGATAAAGACTAGCTCAAGCAAGCCGCGGCAGTGTTGCGTCATTGATTTCCTTTGAATAACTCATGGCCGATTACACGCACTGTGCACACCCTGTAAACGCGTTCTAAGTATCCTTCGGTCTTACTTCGTAATTGATGCAACAACACTCCTTTTATTATTTTCACTTCGTGCTTTGAATTTTCTTGGATGTGGTGATCTGTAGTGATTAATTCAACTGCAGCGCAGCATTGATTTGTTGTTACTTGTTTATGACATGCACCATGTAATAACATGCATTTTGGACGTCTTGATTGTGCCCAGCTTTTGACGTATTTATGGTTACATTGGTAGTGTAAATTTGCTTTGTCTGCAAGTCTTTATTTGACGAAGACACTGGTATTTATAACCTTAATTTACGTGACACAGTCCAGTTACAAAATACACACACACAAAGGCAAGACACAAGACAGCTCACTTAACTGGAACCATAACTTACAATGCAACATGTACTCTTTTGCTTGTAGAAGATAAAATCATTCATGAAACTTCAACATCGACACATGAACAAGTAATGTAGATACATACGTACAGGAAATTCATAGAGACAAAACACACGCTCCTAGCAAACAACATGCATATACATGAAGTTCAAAACTCAACACAGTCTTCCTTATGGCAAAAAAGAACTGTAATGTGTGGAAAACAAATCACACACAAATGCACAAAGGAACTGTAATGCATAAAAGATGCACTCCCCCCCCAGGGTGTTTCTTGGAGCACTGTTCCAGGTCTCCATAGAACAGTTATGGTTCTGGCATCGCTCCTAAATTCCCCATCAGGACATTTGGTCTAATGGGACCTCATATTGTGAAGGCAAACATATAGTTCACTTTTCTTAAGGACATTTCTGCACTTAATGCGTTCACTGCATCATTGGTCACCAGAGGTTCACGTCATTTTTTTCTGCTGTATGGCCACTAGTACTAGGTCCCATGAAGCCTCATGTTAGAGAGATTTTATACTGAGATCCTCCTCCTTAGGCTTCACAATAAAATCTGCCGCATAGCATGGTTAAATGACATGACCTGCCTGTGACCCATGATCCAGTAGACATGTTAAGATGCATTTTCCGCAATGGGTGCGACTGTGCAATGCCTACAAATGGTTCAAAGTGCCACCAAAGTTGAAGAGTTTGGCTGTACGGTTGTGTGAAGCTGCACCACAGACACTTCCATTCATTCCTCAGTGAGAACACACTGTAGCGTCTTCAAACAGTGATGCTACCAGATTGCAACTAAAACCTAAAATACATCAAAATCGGTGTTTGAAAGTGACTTTAGCAGACTATGTTGACATCACAAGGGAAAATATTTAGCTGGAACGAGGAAGTCATACTGCAAGATGCATGCATCTTGTGCATTGTGGCCTAATTTGTTTTTGTTTGTTTTCTTAGTAATGTATGTATTCATTGTTATTGTTGTGCAGTCCCTGATTGAAAGTGCACAGGTTGATTTTGCACGAATGTGAATGTAATGAGAGAGGCAGACGCTGCTTGTTACAGAGGGTGTATTTTACCCTTTAGGTGCCTTTGCATAGTTGTGCGCATTGTGAATGCACAGGTTTTTCAGGGAGGGTGCCACAGGTTGCTGCAATTTCTTTGCTTCAGGGGAATCGAACTTTCTTGATATTTGCAACTGGGATGATTTTTCATGATTTGTTTATTTATTTGGTCATACTGTTAACCCTTCATGAGGGTCATTACAGGGAGGGGACAAAAACAAATACATTTCATAAGCACTTCAATAAGCAATCACGAATCAGAATTTAAACTTTGTACTCCATTTCTCAAAAACATATCGGCACCTAGCTCAAATTGTTGCACGTTTGCACTCTCCACAACATCACTTGGCAGTTTGTTCCATAATTCGATAGCATTAGGAAAAAAGGAATACCAGTATACATCCGTACGTGCGTTAATAGGTTGTAGTACCCTGCTGTGGTTTTTTTGGGAACCACGTTTTAGAGGCTTTCACATAATGTTCTTTATTTATTTTTAATGCTCCTTGCATTATCTGGAAAAAAAGTTTGAGTCGATGTTTTATCCTTCTAATTTCCAGCGTTTCCAGTTCACACTCCTGCATCATCTCTGTAACCGAGTCAGTACGGCGATACTTGGAGCATATAAAACGTGCTGAAATGTGCTGAATTCTTTCCGCCTTCTTGTTTAAGCATTTTTGGTGTGGGCTCCACACAGCATTTGCATATTCCAGAACTGGTCGTATAAACGTTTTATAGGTGACCAATTTAATTTCTTTAGTCGCGTCTGGTAGTTTTCTCTTAAGAAAGCAGAGCTTTTGGTAAGCTCTTGAATAGATATTATCAATGTGAAAACTCCAGTCTAGATTTTGCGTCACTGTCACCCCCTAAGTATCGGAAACTCTGTACCTCGACCAAGGCATTTTCTCCTATATTATATTCAAATCTGATAAGGTTCTGTTTTTTACTTACGTGAGTGTATGTGGATTTTTTGAAGTTAATTACCATGCCGCAACTTTGGCACCATGAATTTAATGATTGTAGGCATCTATTTAGTTCAGTCTGATCTTCAGCGCAGGCTAAACGCGAGTAAATTAAGCAGTCATCGGCAAACAGTTTAATTTTTACGGGCGGAACAACGTTAGAAGGAATATCATTAATATACAATAAAAACAATAGCGGGCCTAAAACAGACCCCTGCGGCACTCCTGACACAACTGCACACTTCCCCGACTCACTGTTATCGATTCTAACCTTTTGGTAACGATTCATTAAATTGCCTGAATCCACAATACTATAGTTTCACTAATTCCTAGGCTTCTCAATTTGGAAAGTAATTTATGATGTACAACTTTATCAAATGCCTTCGCAAAGTCTATACACACAATATCTATCTGTTGGCATTCATCTATAGCTTTACAAAGGTCATGTACGGTTTCGATTAACTGTGTCACGGTCGAAAGGCCAGATCGGAAACCGTGCTGAAGTGGGCATAATAAATCGTTTTTGTCTAAAAAATACAGAATATGTTTTGCTATTGCATGCTCTAGGACTTTATTTACAGCACACAGAAGTCAGCGAGACTGGTCTATAATTGTTTGCACATAGCCTATTGCCACCTTTAAATATCGGAATGACGGTGGCAGCGTGCCAGTCCTGAGGTACTGAATGATCTCGCAAAGATTTTTCAAATAAAAGCTGCAAATAATACGACATCCATTCAGCGTACCGTTGAAGAAATGCCGACGGTATTTCATCTGGGCCACACGATTTTTTTGCGTCCAACGTAAGCAAATGCTGGAACACGCCCTCCCTTTTAATGCCTAGGTCTTGCATTGGGTATTGTATTGCGCAGTCTAAAGGATCATCGTCTGCATCACATCTATCCTTGGTAAAAACTGATTGGAAGAAATGATTAAGTACGTTTGCAATATCTTTTTTTTCTTTCACGACTACGTCGCCATCCACTATCTGTTCTATTGCATTCTTTCTATCTGTGAAGTATCGCCAAAACTTTTGTGGCGAGCATTTGAGGAAGTTTGTAAGCGTTTTATTGAAGAACGTTTTCTTCGACTCCAGCAAAGCACATTTTAACATTTGTTTGGTTATTGAAAGTTCTATTGCCCTGCTTTTTTTCTTCCTTAGTCTTTTTATCTTACGCTTAAGGTGTATGATGTGCCTAGTTATCCATGGATTTCTTTGCTTTGATTTCTTTATACGTGTGGGTACAAAATGATCTATGCAGTATTTGATTATCCCTTTAAGACGGTTCCATAGTTCTACACTTTCGCGGTTGGATGCTATTTCAAATTCATTAAACTGTTCTTCCAAAACGTCTAGGATGTACGTGTCATTCGCACGGCCATAATCCTTAACATGCATCACGACATATGCTTGCTTACAGATTCTTGTGTGCAGCGGTACATTCAAGCAAACCATCTTATGATCCGATAAACCATTTTCAACTGATACAGTATAGTCAGGTATTCTAGCGGATATGAAAACCAAGTCCAACAATGACTGGGACTTTGGTGTAACTCTTGTGAAGTCTTTAACTATTTGCTTAAGGTTATGTGAAAACATAATCTGCATCATTTTATTGGCGCTTCTTATTTCTACATTACCCGCTGATAGACTTTCCCAATCAATATGCGGCAAATTAAAGTCACCAGCCATTATTAGTCTTGTGTTTTCATTTACATGGGAGCTAAGGAATTCATTCAAGCTATCCAAAAATTCTGGCGGGGTGGCTGGTGGTCTATACACAGTCCCTAATATATACCACATGTCTGCACAGCTGATCTTGCACCAAAGCGTTTCAGGGAGACTGCAATCAAGAGCGACTGCGTTTATAGTGCTTTTCACAACTATAGCCACGCCACCACCTCTAGAATCCCTGTCGCATCTAAACACCTTGTAGTCAGGAGGAAAAATACTACTGTCACTAATTGCACTATGGAACCATGTCTCAGTCAACATCAATACATCAGGGTTTTGAGAAATTAGAAGATACTCTAAAGCACTTACTTTATTTGCGATACTGCGGGCGTTTACAAGTAGAATTCTGAGCTATGACCGAGAAGAATCGCTATCCGTGTCAGAAGCCTTCTCTGAAGTTTTCAACTGAATCAATGCCTGGCTAACAGTATTTCCCCTCTTTTTGAATCGAAGAACCTTATCTTGCTCCGTACTGAACAGACACCCTTCATTTCTATCACGATCCCAGACGTAGATATGATTGTTGATCTTAAGCTTGTCATGTACCAGTTTTACCTTGTTGCCGTTTGCTCGTTCCTTTTCACTGCTTTGGCATAGTTTTTTTTGTACTTCTGCAGTTTCCTTAGTGTAGTCTTGACTTATGCTTATTGAGCTGCCTTTCAGCTTGCCACAGTTTTGCATCACAGACTGTTTTTCCCGTGAATCATAAAAATGCATGATTACCAGTATTGAGCTGCCTTTCAGCTTGCCACAGTTTTGCATCACAGACTGTTTTTCCCGTGAATCATAAAAATGCATGATTACCAGTATTGAGCTGCCTTTCAGCTTGCCACAGTTTTGCATCACAGACTGTTTTTCCCGTGAATCATAAAAATGCATGATTACCAGTATTGAGCTGCCTTTCAGCTTGCCACAGTTTTGCATCACAGACTGTTTTTCCCGTGAATCATAAAAATGCATGATTACCAGTATTGAGCTGCCTTTCAGCTTGCCACAGTTTTGCATCACAGACTGTTTTTCCCGTGAATCATAAAAATGCATGATTACCAGTATTGAGCTGCCTTTCAGCTTGCCACAGTTTTGCATCACAGACTGTTTTTCCCGTGAATCATAAAAATGCATGATTACCAGCCGATTACTACCGTCTTTTTTCTTACCAATACGATGAATTTTGTCGATCGAGTTCACTTGTACTTCCAAGGTTCCTTTGAATACATTCTCAATAACAGCTTGTTTCAGGTCGCTGTCTGATTCACCCTTGTCCTCATCGATACCAACAACCAAGAGGTTATTGGATCGGCTTCTGTTTTCATATTCTACCAACTTATCCGCCTGATGACGAACAAGGGATTCTAGGCTTTGTACTCGCTTGTTCAATTCTGCAATCACGGTAAGTGCATTAGGCAAATAACGAACCTGCAACAGCAGTAACGTCCGCTTAGACATGTTGTCGCTAGGCCACGTGCCGTGCCCTCTGAAGCCTCCCTTGCTGCGTGGCTCCTTTTGTAACCGGTCCACTGATGACGTCACTGTCGTCGACGAAAGACGATCCACGAGCCGGATGCCATCAATCCCAAACTCTTGATAAGGCGTAAAGAAAAGCGATGCCTCGTCCGGACTGCAGACCGATGTAGCGTTCACGAAAATCCATGGTAAAACCTGCAACAGCAGTAACGTCCGCTTAAACATGTTGTCGCTAGGCCAGGTGCCGTGCCCTCTGAAGCCTCCCTCGCTGCGTGGCTCCTTTTTTTTTTGCAAGTGAACACAGTAAATAATATTTCTCAAAACAGTGATCCTGGTGACATGTCCTTTGCCATTTTCCCGCAGATATTTTTTTCGGCTGTAATATATTTTTCCTGCTTTTCTAGCATCATGTGTCAATTTAATAAAGAATGTAATCCTGTGGTCCGCCAATTACTCGTTTGACAGATCCGGGTGTCTCAACGTTACGATTTCTATCTAGTGTAACTCTGGACGGAATTTAATACATGCCTCCAAAGGAGTAGCTATTTTGCGTTTTGCATTGCTAACCTAGTTGGCATTCTTAAGACTGGCATTGAGTCTTTAGACACAAAAAAACGTTTTCTGAAAGAGGATTGGCAAGTGGTGCCTGAAAGGGTTTATGGCAGAACTGGAAAGGCTATTGCAAGTGGCTGAAGATCGACATCTTGCTGTTTGTCGTCTCTGATTTTTTTAGCAACTGAAATTGCTAGGAGAGGTTTAAGGGTTGGTAAATTCTTGTTGCACTGTTCATACTGCTTGCCTGACATGGCTTTGTCATTGCACAGAGAACTTTCTAAACCTTGACAGAGCAGCAAAACCATTGGCTCAGTAGTTTGTGAAAAGGGTAATGTGCATCCTCTTCAGGACATCTGTTGCGCAAAATGGAAATTGCCAGCTCCAGAAAAGTGCACACACATAACCCGAGCTTCACCTAGGTGAGGCTCATGTTATGTTGCTGCACCCAGTGAGGTTACTGCACCCACATTTAAATAGATCGTGTTTGATGGTTGTTTGAAATTTTTAGCTAGTTGGTTGTGTGGTTGTGGACACTGACTGCTTTCTGGATGACTACTTACATGTGTACAAATATGCATGAACTGTCAGTATTCTTCAGAAATTTTCAGGTGATGCGGTACAGGTTAAGACACTACTGTACTGTCTTGCAGGTGGTTTATCAAAATGGAAGACTGAAATCTCGGTCTCTTGGCCGCAACATCTGACTGTTGATGCTCTGTCATCATTGAAGAAGGAGTCTCTAGCGGATGCAAGGGCTCGTATGTGTGATGTTCTGTGTGTGAGTGGCATGCCAGGGTTTTTGGCACGTGTCACCAAAGATGATAGCAGATGGAGAGAGAGCAACTTCATTTCCAGCACCAAATTTGATGCTCTGGCCATTCTTCTAAGAAAGGGGAGGCAGTGTAAGGTGTTGGTTGTTAGTGGTCTTGTGCGGGGCCAATCCTGCATTGTGTATGTATGTGGCCCCCTCAAAAGTGGTAGCGAGGGTGTCTGGGAAGCCATTGCATTTAGTATGTCTACTGGGGTAGCCATTAGTATTGAGTTTGCATGTGGCTGAACATAGCACCTTCTTCACTAGTGAGGAGTTGAAGAGTAGGTACGAAGCTCTTGGAAGATAGTTGACTTCTTTGTGGCATCCCATCCTCACTTAAGAATATCTGAGTCAGTTAACGAGGGTCATAGATGTGTGCCTTGACAAACCTGAGCAGATGGAATTCAGATTTTGATTCAGAGATCTTCAGAGATCTACAGTAGATCCCAAGAATCCACTATTCAAGATGTTTTCCCTTAATGTATTTTTTTAAGCAGCTAGCAAACAAAAGAGCTAACGTAATTTTAATCCCAAGAAAGCTCATGTGTGACTAAAAACTGCCAACTAAAAGCACTTTCATGGGCTCACAGATACTTCCTGTCTGTTTCAGTATAAGCTTAACCTCGTTGGCTGGAAACTATTTACAGACTAAATATCAATGAAGTCTTCTTAGTTTCGTTGCCAGTGAACTACAAGTTTAAAGTTTTGAATTACGATCTATAGACCTCTCATTTGCAGAAAGAGGTCTGTTTCATCCTCATTTGCAAAGTACCTTGTACGCAAACGTTTCCATGTAACAGTGGTTTTAAAGTGTTTGTGGCACTGCCTCTTCTATCATCCTTTTATAAACATTGGTCCATGTAGGCACTCACGATCTTTCTGGGTCCATTTCCCGCATTGGTGGCTATGCTTCGATTGAGGCGAAACGCAAAAGGTGCCTTTGTGTATTGCGATGTCTGCGCAAGTTGGAGAACCTGAGGTGGTCTAAATTAATCCAGAGCCCTTCACTACTGCGTCCCTCATAGACAATGTGCTGCTGCTTTGCGATGTTAAATCTCGTGGTTTACAATTCATTCCGGAACTTTTGTACATACTTCGCAAGTACCATATTACCTAAGTAGACTTATACCCCAGTCACATGGGACTTCTTTTCGGCCTTTGCCGTAAAGTTGTCTTATTGCACTAAAGAAGGAAAACCGAAAAGGAGCAGCGACGCTGCTACAGGGCAAATCCAAAGGAGCTAGAACGCGGCCTCCGTGAATGCCAAAAGTCACCGCTGTGTGTGAAGCGGCGCTAGAAACATTATGAAATTAAAGCAGACGGTAGCACTTCAGCTAAGAGTGCTTTCATTTAAGTTGGAAAAAGTAGCTATCACGATAATAAACGAGCGTTCTGACGGTGAGAAACGAATATTTTGAAACAGTTTCGTTTTTTTTTCATCGTTCTCGGTCCGACCACGGTAGGCGCACTTTTCCGTTCGGCTCCTCGTCGTGTTCGAGAAGCGTGCTTTGTTGCTTGTGTCTTTGTGCACACAAGCAAACTCAAAACACGCACACAACAAAGAGCAAACAAAGAAAAAACTGCAAAGCAAGATGCGCAAGCACATGTGTGTCGATGCGGCTGCTCAAAAGCGTTCAAGTCTTTTCTTAGCAGTGTGGATGTCTTTAGTCATAGCCTCCTCTACGGTTAACTGCACTGTAATGCAATATTAACCATTAAATAAGATAAATTAGGTATTTTTTACGTTTTTAAAACTAAAAATTGCGTCAATTTTTTATTCTTTGAGCTCGCTAGCTGGCGCTGCCGTCTGGGTTGCTCCTTTAACCAACTTTAAGGCCGCTGACGGCCGCCTTTATTGCTACGGACCTTTATCGCAAAGGTCTCAACGCTTTGCCGTGTAGATGCGCGTGACGCGCCTTTGGGGCAAAGGACCTTAATTTCTAAGGCCTTACAAGTGCCTGCTTGACAGGGTACCCAACTCAAAAAGCCTTCACTAACAAGTCAAGGTACTTTCAGTGTGTTTGTATGGTCTCCATTATAACATGGTCATGAACATTTGGCACCATGGTTCTAGCTGTGTAGCACACGAAAAAATTGGGCTCTTTCGTTTGTGAGCTTCCTCCTTAAAAAGATTTTTTCCTCTGCGCCAAGGAATGAGGCACATTATTGTGAATGAACGAATTTTTGAATGATGCTAAAGGGAATTTCCAGGAGGATAAGCACGGAAGGTGTTAGTGCACTGCTCCACAGATTCCAACTGAAGTAGAAAGCAATGTTAACAATTGCAAAACTCAATACCTTTTGTCTCCAAAAATTGCGCTCACTCTTGGGACTAAATTATTGATGGCAGGTTTGAGTGTACAAACTCGGTGCTTCATGTAGATGAGTCTTTAAGAAATGCTTTCTTAGGAGCTGCAACATATAGACTTTACTTTGGCTAAATTATTTCTGCAGGGCCATATGCTACTGTGCTTCCTATTGCAAACGTGTTCGTGGTTATCCTTGGTAACAAGGTAAACGGGTGGGTATGTTTGTAATGTGGATAGTCTGCATTGCAGGATTGTTTTGGCCGAGCCTGTAAGTGGTTGCTGAACGAATTGCTGACAAACTTTTTGAAGAAGGCAGAACAGGAGGTGGCTCCCCAAAAATGACAGTATGCACTCTTGTCATCAAGCAGACTGACTTGTCTCTGTTCAAAAGTGGAGGAATGTTAATTTTCACTCCCTTTCCAGCTTCCTCCCACCCACAAGCTGGGTGTCATTGCAGGGGGGACTTGCGGTGAACTGTTCCATCTCTTTGTTTTGGAAATCATTGATGTCCGCTTACAAATGTAGCATCACAATCATTGCATGCAATATTGCACTTTGTATGTACACCTCCGGTCATATGTCTTTTGTCTACATGGCTTGCTTTTGGGTTGCACAGCAGGAGCAGATGCGGCAGCCCGGAAGACTCGGAAGGTCGTGAAAAATGAGGACAACTGTTCTTCTCACCTAGCAGAAGGATATCCAAAGGGTGCCATTAGTACAGCTTTACTTTTGTGATAAGCAAATCCAAAAGAAGAATCAAATCCGACCAAGGCAGTATGGGATGGCAGATTTAGATATGGACTGGATGTGTAGACACTGCTGCCTTTCGGTCTGTTCTCAGGATCTGGGAGTTTTCAACACCGCTGGCTCTGCACAACAGCTGCTGAATAGGCCGGGTGTAGCTGCTCCCGACATCAAGGGTTCAACTCAACAGCTCAAGCAAAACCAGGAAAGAAGAGATGCTGGGGATTTCACGCAGCAGTTGATGTCTGATCAGGCAAATGACATGATGGCCAGGGCTTCTGAAATGGAGCTGCAAAAAAGCCCAGCTGAAGCTTCCAAGGCAGCTGGGACCATGGTCAAGAGTGGCGTCGTCGTGCCTTCTCCTGTTCTGCATCAGAGTGAGTCGCTAACGCTTTGTACCTTTCTCTGTGCCGAGGCTGAGCAGTTTCGCGTGGTTCCTGGAGAGCCGTGCTGCGCATGCGCGGGGGGCAGTGACATCACACGGCGCACAGCTGGCGCGCCGCCGCCGCTCATGCCTCGCACGCCTCGCCGGTCTGCGCATCTTCTGGAAACCGCACCACGTGACTGGTCACGTGACCAACCGCGTGACCAATCATGTGACCAGCCACGGCGCCACGTCACCGGCAGCTGCTCCGCGCTATGTGACCGACCACGTGGCCAACCGCGTGATCAACCCCTCCTGCACACTCACTCAATAAAAAAAACCCTGTGTCGAGGCTGGGGATCGTACCAGGGCCTTTGGCATTTGAGGCGGAGGTGCTACCACTCCGCCACGACAGCTCCAGATTTAACAGTGAATAAGGACGCATGTAGTGAATGAGCGCCTTTCATATATTAACTCTTCCAAACCAGATGTCGCCGCGCTTACGCTACGTATATCCTGGCTTAACAGAGCTAGGCCATCATCAATTTTCCTTGGCATTTTGTTATAGTCCATCCTCACTAATTAAATTAGCACAAGCAGCTCTCCTCACCTATTTTGTCTCGGAATGTTTTCTAGAAATTAAATTTTTTAGCTTTACAGCTTGTTGGTATGGCTGTTGTTGTGCAAAGTGGGCATATCCTTTTAGACTGCACTCATCATTTAAATTCAAGGAAGGGTTTTTCCACCTTAACAGTATATTTAGACCTAATTAAAGCTAGTTTTGTAATGTGAAAAAATTAACTGCTATTTTCTGGCGGTCATGTACACAGTTGTGTACAAAGTTCTGCAGTGGTTAGAAATTGCAGCATTAAAGACATTAGGATTTTTATGTAATTACTCAAGGATCCACGCAGTCGTAACTTTTTTTTTAGTAAGTTTTTCATGAGTCATAAATTTTTTATCCTAGAAACTTCCTCACTAAAGTCCAGCCCTGGTGCCTTATAGCTTCAGCACGCAAATATTGATGACTCCAATTCAAGGGTGCGCAAACATTCTTGCAACTTCTTTGCTAATTCATGTGATTGCTTTTACATTTTCAGTACCTGACACGAATGGAAAACCTCTCAGTGCACGTGCCAAGTGAGAGACATAGCGCCTGGACTGAGGAGCGAGAATTGGGTCGAGCCAAGTCTGTGGTACACAACATCTGTGTGCATCCTGAAAGGCGATGAGGCGCTCTTGCCTTCATACACGGCGGTTCTGTCACAGAGTAAGTTCCATGTGTGCATGGCTCCATTCTTTCAGTTCAGGGCACAGGTCTTCAAAATATGTTTTTGAATGGAATGGTGGGATGCTATTGGGCCTGAAATTATTGTAGGGAAGGCCTCATAAGATTGGGTTGGATGGAATTTTGTGGTCATTTTTTTCTTGCTTGCCGGCAGGTTCTGGCGTCAAGAGAGGTACATATATATGTGCACTCTAAGGTGCTCATTTTCTTGACATAATTGAGAACTGCATGCACTTTGAAGGACAGCTGGTTGCGTATTTTACTGTCAATCTTGCATCAAAACGCAGCTTTGGAAGCTTGTGTTTCATGGATCTTGGTGCTGCTGGCTCAGTCGGCAGCAAGAGTTTGATGATTGTGAGTGCCGAGCATCAGATTCATCGCAGTGCTGTTTCATGCCACCTCCTGGTATTGGTATTAATGTATGGAGCATGCACAGCCCCTCATACGTGCTGTCCTTTCATGTGGTTGGCTCGCGAGACGTGACGGTCCCAGAATTGATTTTTCTACACACCCACATCCCGTAAACTTTTACTGCCGGCTGTACATGCAAGTTCAGTGTATAGTACTAAGAGGCTGTAGTAACACTACTGAAAACTATTGATTTTGGAAGTGCCATTTGCAAAGCCTTGAAAATCCTGAAATATTGAGTACTTCATGGAAAGCCTCTTCAATGTGAGGTAGTGATGGCAAATGCAGTGAAACTTCATTGATACATTTTCTAGAGTTTGATGAAAAAAATTATCCAGAAAACTAGATTCATAACCACCAAGGTTTTGAAAAATGCGACTGAGAATGGAGGTACAAAGGCATTTATTGACACTTTGGCTTCCTCTAAAGGTTGGTTTATACTCGATTGCTCAAGATCTGAAGAACTTCAGTGGTGCTTATAGAGTCCAGTCTCATTTGCGTTCTCTTTAGCGCGAAATAATTTTATTGAGTGTCTAGGCCGGCGGCTGCTGTGGTGAAAGTAGGACCTCTTGAGAGTCATTTTCGGATGCTTTGAAAAAATTTTTAAGTAGTCGTAAATTTATCTGTGTAATTCTAATTCTGAAAATGTATTACTTCATTGGTTTCTGGTTAGAATTGACAAATGTTTAAGGGGGATGTGGAACTAAAATACGGATTTTCGGAAAAAAAATTGTTTTTAATTTTGAGTTGTTTTAGATTGCTGGTTTAAACCTTTCGCCGTCACGGACGTACCGGTTTGTCTTCGTGCTTCCCCCCCACAGTGTCACTGACGTACCGGTACGTTCTTTATCGTGCGTTCAAAATTTTGTGCTGGAGCGCAAAGCTGGCGCTCCTGAACTCTCCGCCATCTTTTGAAACTTTCTACAAGTTCGTATTTTCGCCCCGCACTGTTTTGGTACATGTATTGAAGAGTACGGGGCGACTGTCACTCCATATATTTCTTTGCTGAATGGCGTGGTCGCTCTGCATTCGCTAAATCATGCGTCGCGCATGTGGTTATGGGTTCAAGGGTTGTTCTGCCATCTCCGCTGGTTTGAAGGTTTTTATCTTTCTTCTGTTGGCGTATCTGCTACGGGGCATCAAGTTCAGGGGCACACGTCGTTGCCTCTCCAAAAAGATGCGGACACATGACTCGATTGCTGCTTTCGCTCTCTCGCCGCACCCTCGCTTCTGGCTTGCAGCAGTAAACGTAAAGCCCCTCAAACTTTGCTTTAGCATTTTTTCATCTCCCTCTGTCTTCTTGATCACACAACGTCCCATTTCCCTCCGTTGTGCGGGCCACTGAAAGCACATCCTCCCTGCGCGTGGTTACTTTTGGATGGCTGAGTGCGCGGGTCCTTCGTCTGCTCATTGGAGCGGTGGCTCTTCCGATTCTGGATACGAGCCGAGCTCGGACTCTGACAGCGTCTCATCCGAGGAAGAGGTGAGTTCCGCAGTGTCAGATTCGGATGTTGAAACGGTGGGACCATTGTCCCGGAAGCGTGCACGGCAAACGGAAACTATGTGGAAGAAAGGCGATTTCTCACCTACGTTGTTTCCTTTCGACGCGTCACGTTCAGGACCGTCTGCGAGCACAACTCTTCAACCGGATGCGCAAGAAGATGACTATTTCAAGCTGTTTTTTGATGAGCCAATCGTTTCACACATCGTGAGTGAAACGATTCTGTTTGGGCAAGTGAAGACAAGCGCACAAAGAGTTGCACGCAAGTTACGGCTGAAAGCTTTGGTGGAGACATGTAGCAGGAACGTACTGTTTCTTTGAAGTCATTCTGCTGACGAGGCTGATAAGAAAGAATGCCTTGCAAGACTAATGAAGCACAAATTCCATGTTGCACACACCATTTCTTGCAACCATTTTTTCGTTGAACCACTTCCTGCTCCTCCTGTGGCTCCTCTATCTGAGTAACTCCACAGATGTCGCAGATCGGCTGAGAACAGTGCGGCCATTTATGGAAGCAATTCAGAGCAAGCTGAGTAGCATACTGATTCCGCACCAAGACCTGTGCACAGACGAGTCTATGATGTCATGGAAAGGGCGGCTGTCATTTTGGCAATACATTCTTTCGAAAAGGCACCACTTTGGTGTCAAGTTCTTTGTTCTTTGTGATGTCAAAACCGGCTACATTCTGAAATTTGTTGCGTACACTGGAGCGACGACAAACATGACCATGGTCAAGGATTTGGGATTTTCTGGCTTCATCGTTCTAGAGCTGCTTGAGGACTACCTCGGAAAAGGACAGTCGCTATTTGTAGATAATTGGTACAGTAGTCCAGCACTGTTCAACTGCCTTCAAGATAAAAAAACCAAACACATGTGGAACTGTTTGGACCAATAGGAAGGGGCTTCTAAATTTCTCAAAAAAGATGAAAAAAGGGGAAGTGGTGTCATATCATACCAAGATGCTTCTTGCGCTCAAATGGTAAGACAAGAGAGATGTACATGTCCTAACGTCGATGTATGATGCATGTCTGGAAGACACAGGGAAGGAGGATAGGGTAACAGGCGAGAACGAGCGAAAGCCCGTATGTGTTCTCGAATACAGTATGAAGATGGGATTATTGGACAAGACGGACATGGTGATGAGTTTCGCTGAAAGCATTAGGAAGAGCCTCAAGTGGTACAAAAAGTTTTTTTTTCATATTATGGACATGGGAATGCCTTCATCTTGTGGCGTGATAATGGGGGATGCAAAACATTCAGTGAATTTCGCTTGAATATTGTGTACTAACTGATTCAAGAATTCCACACTGCTAGGAGGAGAGGTGGAAAACAGAGCGGTGTTGACCCAACGAGGCTCACGACACTTTCCCCAGATGGTTCCTCCTGAGCAGTGTTTTTTTTTCATATTATCCTCATTTATAGTCAGGCTGATGGTGATGATGATTGTGATGTTTACTAACAACAGCTGCAGAACACTGAACTGGGCATATTCCATTGACTATGTTATTTGTATACCAATCATAATCAAAAATAAATTGCTATGCTCATGCCCTGTTATGCTCGTTCCCTGAAGCCAAGCCGACACTGGGGGTGCGTCACGGCCAGAAATGCCCGACAGCGGAAGGGTTAATGAAGAATATTCTTTCCAAGTTTGGTTGTTATCTGAGCAATAGAAAAGAAGAAAATTGATTCTTTTCGTGAGGCGGTGGTACGACGTCGAAGGAGGCTATGAACGCTCTTTTCAAGACGCGGCCGCGGTGCGGGCAAAAATGAGGATGCAGACTGATTGCCCATGATAGAAAGTTTGTTTTTTGCACACTTTAGTCAAGGAAGACTTTCTGCTGAGGATTTGTCATGACATTAACGAAAAACTAAAAAAATAAATGCCTATTTCTGGCCGCGGCAACTGCCGAGTGGCTGGCAAAACAAAAACAGGACCTCGGATTGGCGGAAATATACTATGTGGTCACCCAACACTGTTTTTTCGCAATTCAGAGTTACTCCCACTTTGGTTGTGTTCAACGCTTGCTATCTGTTATGTTTTCTTCCTTCTGCGAGTTTATTGCGGTCAGCGGGTGGCCGGTGGTGTGACTGGATGATGCCCGCAGCGATGGCTTCGACACGGAGGAGCTTTGGGAAATGAAAACGCACCATGAAAGCGAGAGGCCTAGAAAGCACAGGGGGACCACCAGCAAGTGAGCGTCTGCTTGTGCATTCACCAGGCCCATGCCTGCCACTGGCGACAGACGTGAACTTTTGAAACTCCAATGTTGGTTCTTCACCCGAATACCGAATTTACATCACTAAGAACCGTGGAGGTTGCAGAGCTACTAGAATAGTACTGCAGACTGTACTAGAATTTGACGAGGTTGCACGTGGCATCAGGAGAGTGCTTGAAAAGCTTGAACTAGAACATGGAGTCCAGACGATGAAGCACGTCCAGCAAGCAGGCCATCAAAGTATTTCACGAGTGAAGGCAAGGGCAAAGCTGAAAAAAAGAATAAAAAGGCTAGAAGCAATGGCCACAGAGCAGCATCGTGTTGAAGAGGAGGGCCCGACCTATGAAGCAGGGCACTTTGAGTAATATTTTTTTGTACCCCAAAATAAAATAGCATGTTCTGAAATCTTTGCTCATTTTTCTAAGTTTGCAGTTTTTGAGAAAACAAAACCGTTAGAACTGTTAGGAAAACGATCATTTCCAAACTGCATTGCCAAAGGCTGCTTTCAAGGTGGTTTCTCGACTGGAATTTTCTCAGGAACAAGGTAAGGTGCTCTTTAGGTGGCTAAATATTTTCTAACACAAAATATTTCGAGATGTCTGACATATAATCACAACAAAAATATAGAACTTTTACACAAATAGTATAAAAACATGTAGCCAGCCTTATCCTGCACTATACACATTCTAGAAGATATCTAATTACTAACAGTTAGTATTACTCCATTGTTTTGGAAATGATAGTTTTCCTAAGCAGACACATCTGACTGCTTATTATGATAGCCATAACTTCTTTTCTGTTTGAGCTAGGGAGCTGAAATTTTGAATGTAGTCTAATGAGAAGATACACCATCCCTGAAAATTTTATCACAGTTGGTTCAGTGGTGCCAAAGTTGGCTGTTCAACCTAGCATCCCCCCTTAAAAAGAAAGCTGCTCTTGAGGGTGGCTTTCCCTCCGTGCTTGGCATGGTAATGGGTTGCAGTGTACTATACAGCTTGGTAATTATTTCATCCGATGCACTATAACACATTGCAGAGTGCATAAAAGTTGCTGTGTCTTAACAGATACAAGGTTTCATCATTAGTAAGCATGCACTACCGAGCGCGTCGTTGTTGCCGTCATCTGAAGACGTCTGCAGCTTTTGAACGAAGTTGGTCACTGTCGAAAACACTTTAGATCGTCAGTAATGCTGCTGCCTGAACTGCTTCAAAAAGCAACTCTTTTTCTCAGGACAGCGCTGGCATTGGCATTTTTCATATGTGATGTCATTAGGAAATGACTGTTGTCAGGCTTAAAACACACGTTAAAGGTGTGAAATGTGTTTTGTTCGCGGAGATGTGTCTCCCTCTGGTGTTGAAAATTGCAAGCAACGCATTTGGCGACCATAATATGTCTTCGGTCTTGGGAGCAGCATAACATGGGCAGGACGAGTGTGACTCAGTCATTGGGGATATTGGTACAATCTTTCATGACAAGTACAGCTCAGGGTTGGCAGTTAGAGTTAAAGGAGTATAAACACCAAATTTTCATTTACATTTTTTTCTTCTTTGGGAATGTCTGTGAGATATTTACCGTATATACTCGCGTAATGAACCCACCTATTTTCGGAGTCTATTTGGGGGGTGGGTGCATTACGTGGGAAAAAGTTTCAAGTATTTTTTTAGAGTCAAAATTTCATCATGCGCCGCCAGCCCGTACTTACGTCTGTCTGTCCATCCATCATCAACAAAAGCACGCGGTCAGACGTGTTCGTGTTGGCATTGTTTTGAATCGTTCAGTTCTAAGGTGTTTTCCACTATATGCCGGTTATCCTGCTTGTACGCCGATGTATGCTTCGGTGGAAAACAGCGCATTCCGACCATTTTGTGATAGCCAGCAGTGCCGGCAAATCGTGGCGAGATAAAGCGAACATTCTGAACACTGGCCCTCAAGGTCAGGTGTGCATTGTTTACGTGAGGTTAAAAAAACATGCAGGGTGGTGAGGGGTTAATCATTTTCGCTTTTGATCTCGTGCTTTGGGGTCTGAAGGTCCTGCTTCCTTCACAGCACTTCAGGTAGAGGATGTTTTATATGGTTCTGGTTTAAACTGCTGTGCTCCTCTCCATTGCTCGAGCGTCCGCCAGCTTTCTAAGGCTGGCGCGCAGCAGCACGCCAAGCAAGCCACCACCGCCAGCAATTCTGTCAAGACCGCACGTCTTGGCTGTGCAGACCCCCCCCCCCCCCCCCCCCCGCCTCTTCATCTTTGATAGGAGCTCTCGTCAAAATATCAACACGCTATGATGTTATCCGGGCAGCATCTTGGCGAGCTGCCAAGGTCTGCACTGCGATCGGCTTGAAAACTGAGGAATGCGGTACCAAAAGTTCATGGTTTAAAAACAAATTTTCCCGAACAAAAGTAGAGGGGAGGGGGGTTCATATGCGAGTGGGTTCAATGCGCTAATATGCACATTTTGATTCCCGAAAAAAACTATAACGCGAGTCGTTCGAAATAATGAATGGCAGAAAAAAGTTTTCAGAAAAATAACTAGCTATGAATAAGGCCTGCTTCTGTGCATAGTGGCTGGTAGTGAAGTTGAAATCAGATGTTGCTTTAGTACCCACAAGCCCATTATTTTAGTCACCGTTATGCTTAAAATAATGCGGTGCAGCTTGACATGCCTAGTAATCTTTGATACACTCCATGGCGTTTCATGGCAACATGACTTAACTCCTACATCTGTCCACACCCCACGAACCGCTACTATTTACCAGGACTCTGTCGGCAGACAGGAGCCAAACGCGGCTTTGTATGTAGTACTACAACCTGCAGAGAGAGTTTTCTTCACAACCATGCTTAGAACACGAAAAATGGTTAGGTGCGCTTACTGGACGTCTTCGCACTGTAAAAAATGCTACCACAAAAGAAAAGGGCCTCCATTCAGTCATTTACATTTTCACTGTATTCCTCTGGGGCCCTGCACTCAAAATGCAGAAAATAGATCATCTGTGGCAGTAGAGATTTTGCCCGTATTAAAGGGGCAAAAATACGTGGACCCCAATGGACTCTGTCCATTTTCCCCCCCGTCCACTATCTGGGCAGGCATAAAGACCTTGAAGAGGTTGTGTCCCAAGAAAAATTGTCCATAATTTGAGTTGTCCATATTAACAGGGGTCGTATTAACGAGGCAAAACTGTACATATATCCCCTAATGGAATTCGCTTACACCTGTTAAATAATTTATAATTATTTATTTCATGCAGTTTAGAATTCTGTTTCAACAGCAAAATGATTGGCATTATAGTGAACTTTAGTTTATCATGCGAGGCCTGAAAAAAAAAGCAGTATAATTGTTGTTTTGACGTTTTGAGTCATTGCTACTCTTGTGGCACCCTGTTCAAGAGCTGGATTGACAATAAATGAAGGAGTGGCTAAAATGCTTTTGTGTGCCTCACATGACGAAAACTAGCACTGACATCGTATCCATCGTTTCACTGCTGAATTCAAAGAGCATGAGAGGAGAGATTCAGTTATGAGCTGCTTACTAGGTGTAAATTCCACATGGCATTTTACTTTTGCTAATGTCTTGCGCATCATCACAAAGCACAGCCAGCCAACGTGGTGTTTGGGCTTGTAAGGTGCATGGCTTCATTGAAATGTATTGTCTTCATAGACTATATAAATGCGTCATCTAATTTTTTTTTCTTTTTGCCAGCCCACCATCTCTGTGAGACATGTACGTTGACCGTGAAGTGACCGTGCAACCTTTCGTTCAATGGCAGCGCTCGGACCAAGAAGGAGGCAAAAGCACTGGCGGCCTCCCACCTTGTTGAGTATCTTGTCACGAGTGATCACATTGACCTCAACCTGAGCCCTAAGACATGCTCGGACCAGGAGCTGAGGAAGTGAATGAGGCAGCGCATGGCGCCCATGTCATGGGCCTGGTAGAGAGCTCTGTGCCTGCCATGCAAGATCTCGTCACACAGCTTGAGGCAAGGGCCGACAACCAGTGTCCGACTCTCTTTCTGCCGACTCATGTGTGCTGCATTGGATGTAAAAGTTTTGCTCACGCCTTAACCCTTTTGTGCAAGTTCAGAAAATGTGGCTGATATGCATGCATGAGGACACAATGAGTGGATTCGTTGTGTCTTTATGGCCGTTTCTGCCGTGTGTTCTGAAGTTGTGTCGGTACTTTGAAGGAGTATAGACACCTAACTTTTGGGTGCGTTTTTTTGTTTTTAATGATGCATAAGGCATTATTATACATGAATTACCATGTGGTATTTTTCTACGACCGCTAATTTATTTATGATCGAATTACTTTCTCGTGCTGTTTTGGTTTCGGTTTAAACAGCGGAATGGTAGCTGTGATGTCAAAGTGTGGTTATAGGTCACGTGAGGCATGCAATATAATCACTGCTTCTACATTCGCTGTCATTACGGCTCTTGAGGAAGGATGGTTTCAGTGCTCTAGTGAATTTAAACAATGAAGCAGCGATTATATAGTCTTTTTTCTATGGCTCATATGACATATAATTGCACTTTGACGTTACAGCCATCGTCTGGCTGTTGAAATGGAAACAGAAACAGCGTGACAGAAAAGTTTGATTGTAAATTATTTGGCAGCCATAGGCGAATACCACATGGTTATTCATGCATAGTAGTGTCTTCTGCTTCATTGTAGAGAAGAGAACATGCCATGAAAATTAGGTGTCTATACTCTCTTTAAGGGGGAAGGCAGCTCTTTGGAGCAAAAAAAATTGCAAAAAAAATCGATTTTCTAAAAATTTACTTTTCAAAATCTGCAGCTTTTTTGGTGTAGTCTGTGAATTTTGTAACCTTGAGAGTCAATATTTGAGCTGTAAAATGAGTATCAAACTTCGATCCATGCTCTCTGGGTAGATTTTCACACAAGAACAGGGCTTTTTCTACGACATGCTACTATCGTTCTACTGTAGTGATCGCCACCATCTTGGCCTCATTTGAAAGAGCTGCTTTTCATTTTTATTTTTTGTCATTGCTGCTCTTTTATGCTTACTGGATAAGGAAGAAAATGCCGCCGAATTGCTGTCATAACGTGCAATGCTATTCGCTAGTCGATGCAGGTTGCTGAAGGCTGCTGCAGGCGGCTTCGATAATTTGAAGCTGCTCAATTGGAATTTTCGATTAATTAGAAGCGAAATGTTGATCCCGACATTTTTGCATGTATTCCTGTAGAAATATCACTCAATAATTCGATGTTAAACAGCTTAAAGTGTCATTTAATTAAAAGTTATTTTTCAATCGATAATCATGACCGTCATTTTTGGTACCATTGTGACTATCTTGAGGCTACTTTCTTAAAACGGCAAAATACACCACTGCCATTGTAAGTGCCTATAGCACCGCTCATCTCAAAGTGGTCAGATGAGGCTTGAAGTGAGCTGATATAGCTGATATGTCACAGTGCAATGGCAGGGCGACGGAGTCATTTTGGCCATTTGTTTGTCGCAGATGGTTCCACGTTTCGATTACAATTTGGACTTCACATGCAGCGTTTGTACCAGTCATGGCGACTCGTGGACCATATCGCATGCTGGACATGGCGACGAAAGTCGAGATTTTGAGAGAAGTGGAAAAGGAAGGAACCACCAAGCAAGGTATCGGGCGGAAGTATGGCATTAAGCCTAACACGCATTTTAACTTCATTAAGAATAAGCACTTAATACGGGACGCTTTTGAGCACGACATGTTTAAGATGTCGCGTAAGTGAATGCGTTCAGGCTGCCATCCGGAGCTAGAGAAGGTTCTATTGGTATGTATTCGAGGAGGACGGAATAACAGCGGGGAGATTGTTGCGAAAGCCCAATCTCTCGGAGCAATGTTGGGGATCGAAGACTTTGCTTCATCTGATGGATGGCTCACATGCTTTAAAGACTGCCATGATTTGGTTTTCAAGAGCGTATTTGGAGAGAATGCGTCAGTATATCCTGAAACAATCTCGATGTGGAAGGACGAAAAGCTTCCGAGATTCTTGGCTGAGTACCAGCCGGAATATATCTTTAACGCAGATGAGTCTGCTCACTTTTATCGGCTTGTCCCCGAGAAGACTTACTTTCAAAAGGGATTAATGCGCCGGGGGCAAACAGAGCAAGGAGAGTGTTTCAGTGCTGTTCGTGTGGCCAACATGACTGGCACAGAACTATGTCGCCCGCTCGTGGTGAGGAAAGCTGCCAAGCCAAGATGTTTTAAAGGCGTGAAAATGCTTCCTGTTGACTACACATCAAACAAGAAGGCGTAGATGATGTCAGAAATTTCCAGATTGGCTGATGAAGCTGGTTTGGAAATTTATGTCATTCATCCGGAAAGTGCTCTTTCTTGTAGACCAGTGCAATGCGCATGATCTTAAGTGCTATCCACCTTGCATACCTTACTGCAAATACCGCATCTGTCCCGCAGCCTATGGACTAGGGCATAATCAAGAATGTTAATGTCCTTTAAAGCAAGCGCCTTCAGTGAATGATTTTGTGCATGGACAACTCCTTCATGTGAGTCGGTAGAGTGCTCTCTACTTGTTGCCGATTTTGACACTGATGTTGGCACCGATTTTGACGTTGCTTTTGGTGACGTCCATTTCAAAGAATTTATAGCCATGGACAATGAAGTCGAAACATGCGACGCTCTTACGGACAGTGAAATTGTGCTGATTGTTCGGCCCAGCAAATCTGTTCATGACTGCGATCATGATGCACTGCATCTGACGGCTGCAGATGCAGCTGCGGGCCTCGCTGTTGTGAAGCGTTTTCCAGCACACAATAATCCAGCAGAAGTGTTTAGGCACATTTATAGTCTTCAAAACATGCTTTCTGCTGCAGGATTCAATAAGCAGAGAAAGATGACAGACTATTTCTCGTGAACGCTGGCAAGGTTTCATTGGAAATAAGGATGTTTTTATGTGCTCTTGCTTAATTGGAATCTTGTTCAATTCAAAGCTTTTGCCGTCCCCGTGGACTTCGTGCTAACCGGAGTCAACTGTACCCAATTGGCTGATGCCCCTTGCGTCATCTGCTGGAAACGTCTATTGAGCGCAAGCAATGGCAATCTTGTCAAAGTGCATTCGCTGGTGTGTCTCAACAATGTCAGCGCCAGCGCCGAAGTTCCGCACATCTCACAGGTACGAAAAAAAGGAGGAAAAATCGCTCATTAGCAATCTCAAGAAGAGCGCTGTGTACATCTAGAGTATCTTGGATATGCCTTCGCCAGCATGTAACGAAGTGCCGATTGGGCTAGGCCTGATGGCAGCGGCGGCCGCAGATACGTTTTCGGACAGTGGTCGCGTTGATCATGATACCCCAATGCTACGGCTTTGTGAGATGGAAGAAATGGACAAGAAAGATTGGAAGAAACTTAGTGGATGGCATCAGCTGCAGCAACAGAGCACAAGATGGCATTCTTGATAGAACTGGAGATTTCACAACCTTCGTGTTTGGCGACACAACATTCTCCATTGTCGCTGGCGAACGAGATGGTTAACAAGAGTTGGTAGTTGGCGAACGAGATGCTGGCATCAGTGAAATGCAAAATGTGCGACGGTGACGTGACAATTGATAAATCCAGAAAGAGTATGGCCTTGCTGCCAAACTGATCCTGACATGTACGGACTGTGGCAACATTTCATGTTGATGAAACTTGCAACGTATGAAGACCGACCAGACAGTGATCCCGTTTGGGGTGGACATACCCGCTGTGCGCGCAATGCACTTGACAGGATATCAGCATGCTGCGCTACATAAACATCTTGGCAGAAATATGTCGAGAAGTTGACATTCGCAATGGATCATGTGGCCCAAAAGTTGACTTCCTACTGTGCATGAGCAGTTTGGGAAGTTTACATGGAGTTGAATCTTGGGAATTCAGGCAACATCACTGTGTCATTTGATGGCTCACGGATGACCTGTAGACACTCATCACACATCAGCATCAGCACTGTGATTGAACTGTTCACTGGACTTGTTAACTTTGTTGTACTGAGAATTTTTGCGCCGCGTGCGAACGGGGCCCAAAAGAAGGTGACCCAACATACCCCGCCTGGAAACAGAGCCACACCTGCCAGAAAAACACAAACAAGAAGGCTGGCGAAATGGACATTGAAGCTGCCGTGATCTTATTCCAGCAGTCTCTACAGCAGCACAACCTTTTTTATACCACAGTGCTGTCTTATAATGGCAGTTTCATCTTTCCTGCTTTGAAAGAAGCGGAAGTGTATGGATACATTGGAGTCCAGAAGGCAGATTGCGTGAATCATGTGTAAAAATGCATGGGCACTGCTCTGCACAACGTGGTCGCCAAGCAGAATTGTCCTGCTGGAGAATGGCTTGGCAAGGGAGGCAAGCTCACGCAAGATTTGATCTCTAAATTGAGCTCCTATAATTCATGGGTGCTAAACTCACGTATAGGTGATGTAGAGGCCACGCTCAAAGCTGTGATGGCCACCTACCATCATGTGATGTCCAACGACTCCACTCGCAGCCACACCCTCTGACCAACAGGCGGGGATTCTTGGTGCCGGCAGAATGTGGCAGATGCCAGAGGTGAGGCTATGCCACGTCACCGGTACAATCTGCCTCTTCATGTTTGCGAGCCCTTACTTCCTATATATGAAAGGCTTTTGGACAGGAGGCTGCTTGAATTTTGCCAACGAGGCAACACCCAAAACAACAACAGTTTGTGATCGATGATATGGGCACTTGCCCAAAATGAACAACATTCCTCTCTCTTCACTGTGTCTGTGGCTGAAGCCATGATGAAATCCAATGTGGGGAGTGAAAGGACTGCTACATGTATATTGCAAGAGCTCAGCCTAACTCCTAGCCCCAAGACAAACGCGCATGCAGGAGAAGGATAACCAAAGACGAACTGAATCTTTACAGAAATGCAAATGTGTAGAAAATCTGCAGTGCACACTGAAAAAGCACCATTTCAATGCTTCTGGTCAGACTGATTACATTCCAGGAGGCTATTAGGCATCTGCTAATGCCAGTATGTAAATAAAGGCGAAATACAGTCGACGACAGATTTTTCGGACCCCCTACGGACAGCGAAAACGACCGAAAATTCAGGCAATCCAGAAAATCAAATTTTACCGAAAAAATCACAAACTTCTTGCCAATATGCCGGAGGAAGGGGTCAGTTGTATTGCACACATTCTAAAGCTCCTCATGACAAAATTTTGCTGCGCGACATATCAAAAGATGACGGGCGGCGGTCGCTTTCACGAGCTCGGCCTGGGTGTGCTGCCCTTGGCATGTCACCGATGAACGCACGGATTGGGACAAAGTCTATAGACGGGAGAGCGAACACGCCACCACAGGAACTGCGCTGCACCCGCAGTGCGATGGTCCCGGGACAACAACGCGAAGATGGCGAAACAATAAGAACTCAGAAATGGCTGGAGCAAGTGCTCTGTCGGCGTTGGCCTTCGTCATTAAGCCTAGCGACTAGAGCCAAAATCAACATCGTATCCGGCGGTGTGCACGCTGCGGTGGCTTGCGTATAATGAGAGGCATCTTGCCTGTCATCGAAACGCCAGCTGTTTACTGTTTTACAATAGAAGGCTCAGGGTTGCGGTGCATTTTGCCGTGGATATGCTTGCCTCGCTTTGAAATGCACCACCATCTCCTCCCACGCTCACCGTTTCCGTGAAGCTGTATGCCTCCCACGCACTTTGCTGCTACCTCTTCTCGTATTCGAGACGAAAGACTCGGCACAGATGGGTTCTGCGAACTTTGACTGCTGTTCAAGTTCGTGCGGCGGAAGTCATTCAAGAACAGTACGAATTCGAAACCACGCGGGCGCAGTGTGCCGACTCGCGCAGAAGTCCAGCATCTCAATTTAAGAGGCTCCCTTTAAGCATGAATAACGTTTTGTTTGATCAAGCTTTCGATCTCTCCTGCAGTTTGAATGAATGAGATTCCACTGCACACATTACCGTAAAAACCTGCATATAATACGAACCCGTATATAATGCGAGGTGAAGATTTAGAGACGCGAAATGGAAAAAAAGTTTTACCCATGCGTAATACGAATGACATAAGCTCAGAGAAGCCATTTATTCAAATCGCATCCCGCACTTCAATCACTTTCATCTTTAGCAGTGCTTTCTTCACACATTTCTTTGTGCGACAAATCATCCCAAATGTACTCATTTCCCGTGCCATCGAGGGCGTTCGAGATGCCGCACTTCTTAAAAGAACGACGTACAAAATCTGGGATGGCCTCCCATGCATCCACAATACATTTTCACAGCTTTGCCGTGTTCCGCTGCACTCGAAAAGGGCTTCTTTCTGTCGTTGCCATCCACGAATGCTTCCCTCAGTGACACCAAACTGCCTCTCAGCTGCACTGTTGCCAATGTTCTCCGCAGCTAAAACCACTTCACTTGAAAGCAGCCGAGTACTGTTTTCGAGACCCTGACATCTTGCTCCCATAAAAAACATCCACTTCACGAAGTGTGGCTTACATGCGAGCATGTGCATTGTCAACAGGCACACGGCACACCACGACCCCCCGGCACACCCAATGGATCAGCAACAAAAAAACGACATCGTGATGTCGTTTGTCGAGAGTAATGTAGCCAAGCCATAGCCATGTACCAACAGCAAAGCCAAGCCGTAGCCACGCCGCAATAACGAAATCAAAACTTCGAGCAACTTCGAACATTTTTGTTTGGATCCGCAAATAGTACGAGGCAGAAATTTAGGACGCTAATTATGGGAAATAAACCTCATATTACATGCGGGTTTTTATGGTGTATGGCAGCTTGGTGTATGGCAGATTCGATATGGCAGCTTGGTTCTCTGGATAACAGGTGGTATATAAGTGCGCCTGGCTTCTTTTGTCATCATTAAAGTTGAAAGTTGCGCTTCTTTCCTGTTGTCTCCTTTCTCCTGTGAACGTCTTTTATTAGCGCACAGCCTCCAGAAATGAATATGTACCAACTAGCCCGTCAGAAAGTCTTACTTGGATATTTCTGCCGAGTGCTAATGAGGTCCGAAAAATCGAGCAGTCAGTTGCGGTGCGTCCGAAATTTTAAGTGCTCTTGTACATTGGCTCTATGGGCCATGTCACAGTGCCGCGAAAAAGTCTGAATAGTCAAGCCTGTCCCAAAAATCAGGCGTCCGAATTTTCGATTATTTTGCCAGAAATGGCACTTTGTTTTTCTCAAAATGAATTCCTAACTAGCATATCTGAGCATCTATGGCAGATAGGACCATAATTCATTTAGCATGCAGTAGGTGTGCAGACCACGCGATGTTGGGAGCAGAATTTTTAATTAAAGTTCAGAAATTTTTTTAATTTGCTGTAATTGATTGCAATTTAGGCACTATTTGTACCCTGAGTTTCAATGTCTTTTAAAACCACCTATGATGATAAGATAAAACTGTTTCCAGCATTGCATCTCCTTTTTTTTCTAGAATGTGACCAAGCACCATTTGTGACCCTTTATGGTGTGCGTTTTCTTTTCATTGTTCCTGTTAATGGTAGGGTGTTAATTAAACATATTTTAAGAACTAATCTACCTATCATAAAAGCAGTCATATTTTTTTAATCAGCACAAGAGACTAGTCAAGGGTGTGCATTTTGATTATTTTAGGTGCAGAAACGAAAAAATTCCTTTAAGAGCAGTCTCCCCCTTAAACGTAAAATGCGACACCATTTAGCCTCCATTCAACTTTTCTCAGGGAAAGCTTGCTGGCTGCTGGAGTTCTGAGAAAGAAGAAAACCGTTTTTGAAAAGTTTGTGGGAAGTCTGGAATTCTTAGGCATGATGTGTACTGTGAAATGCCGCTTAAAGAAACCTCAGGGTGCTTTAAGGAATTGTTTGCTTAAAGGACAGCTGGCTCACCTGAATTGAACGTTGAGTGCTTTATGAACCGAAGTAAAATCTCAAGCCCCAAGCAGTTCTTCAGTGTTCTCTATTTCATTGAACTGAACCATGTGTTTGAATTTGTTTAACTAAAACTCATTTGGATTAATGGTGCTTGACAAAGCGTATTCAAAAGCCAATTTGTTTGGGAAGTTTGTTCAAGTTATATTTTTGCAGCATTTGTCGGGCAAACAACAGCAGACTCCTATGCTTCCTTTCAAGCCCACATGCTTGAGAAATCAGGCTCCTTTTCCCCAATCTGTCTTCATCTACTAGCTTATGCAGCCAGCTGTAGTTTGCATGCTTCTATTTTTTCTCCCCTCTGATAACTAGTCTGGCTGCAGCAATACCTTTGTAAGGAGGGGCCATGAAGTTCTTTTGTACTTTTGGTTGCGAGTCTTCATGCTATGCTTCCAGTGCTTGGTGTTATCCTTGTCATGCTGGGCATTTGTTTTTGTTTTTAATTATGCATTTTTGAAGCCAGCAGGAGGTATCAAGGGTGCCTGAAGTTTATAGAGTGACCTTTAGCTTCTTGATACGCAAAGGCAGGCCGGTGGGCTGTCACATGTCTATGTTACTGTGTAAACGGTACAACAAGTGGACTTTGTTGTATGGCACAGCACTTATGATGCTTTTCAGCTCAGTTGCACTGTTGACTAACAGGAAGGGCTACGCAAGGTAAATTGGGAAGCGTGGATAATTGTCAGGAAGGATTAGGAGACAATGTCGTCCCGTGGGGCTCTAAACTGGGTCACCGTGCTGACAGCAAGGTTTGGTGTGTGCTCCTAGATGCTTCCAGAAGTAACTTTCCATTATTCATATATCTCCTGTAAGTGACGTTTATTTTAGATAGTTAATCTGAGGCACTTGTTTTTATTATACTATCACAGCAATTTCACAGGACCCTGCCTTGTCCGTGCTTGTTTGGGCCAGCTACTTTCATGGTGAACCTTGTCTAAGGGCTCCATTCTGGCCCGTTACAATGAGCTTGTTGCAGCATACACAACTGAGTAGACAGCGTCATGTACATAGCTTCCGTGCATATTCATGTCTTCCTTCAAGGTAGAGGAAGCCTACTTCTTAGGGGCCTCTTCCAGTGGTCGCACACATAAATTTAAAATGTTGTAAAGTCTTATGATCCTAAGCTTTTAGTTGTCATCATCAACAATGTCGTCATCGTCATCGGCAACAACCCAATCACATCCACTGCACTTCAAAGCCCTTTCCCAGCTGCTCCACAATTAGCGTTGTCCTGTTCCACCTGTGGCCGCCCTATCCTGGTCTTCTGGATAAGGTGGATAGACAGTGCTGCTGCCCCTGGCGGCATTTTCTTCCGGGTGGCATTTTCTTTTGCTTCGGATCCGCTGTGTTATATATCCTACACTCATACCTCAGCCCTTCAAGACAAAGACGAGAAAATGGCTAAAACTGAAGCAGTGCATATTTGTGTCACAAATGTACTGCATGCTGCACTATGCGAATAACTGTGCAGCATGTCAAAATAGTGGTGAAGTGCAATCAATTATTGGTTTCTGTGCATTATCTAGTAGTGAATGGTGTATTGGTACTGTGTAACAATAAGTTCACATTAATGGCAAATCTTTGCATAGTTTGTTCACTTGAAAATACTGAAATTCTGGGCTGTTACACGTTACAGATATTTAACATAGTCTAGCAACTCTGCAATCGTGCAACCAGAATTGCATTTTGTGCTGATAAAAGAAAAGCTGCGACAAAGTTGGTCATGGATTCTTTAGTGATTTAATTGTACCATGTGGTCTTTTATGCTCATAATTCATGCGTAATCATTCTTTTCTCTCCAAGTCGTTAATTTATTTGTGAAAGATCACTCTTTCTTCTTTTCCTCAGACGGTCGGTAAAATGCAGCGCACCTTCCAGATGATGCGAGAGAAGAAGACTGCAGCGTAGAGACCGAAGCCACTCGCGCAAGTTCACACCGTGTCGTGTATGACATCATGACCGGATGGCTGCTCATTGTTTCCAGCGAGTTTCAGCCCCAAAGAGACGGGGAGCTTTTGTCCAGGCTTGAGGGGGCCTCCCATTACTCATCCACGATGCAGCAAGCCAAATAGGCTCTCCCCATTTTCCCGCAGAGGTGAGAAACCTGGCGCTTGGTGGCGGTTATCAGTTGCGCCCTTATTTGTGCCGCATGAAAGGACATTGAGGACAGATTGAAGTACAATAAACTTGCGGTAATTCGAACTTTCGGTGAATTCAGGTAACTTTGGAAGTTTTGGTTGACTGGCTATATTTTCAATGCATTTTAAAGCCACTTAATTTGTACTGCACATTCTTTTAAATTCGCTGAATTCAAACTTCTTGGCTTGTTCCAACTCTCCCAGCACTCGAAAAAGCAATGGCCGAGGTCAGGTTCATTAGGTCTGAGTCATTCCACGCTAAAAGTTCCAGACATTGCACTTGACCATCTTTCAATTTGTTCAAAAAAATTGATGGAGACTTATCCTAATGTGTGCAATCAAAGCCTAAAATATTTTTGCCGGAAAAAATTTATTCATGAGGTGAGGGCAGTTTGAATATTTAGAAAAGGCGAGCAACCAGGCACTGCTAAATAATTATTAAAAAATTCAAATTTTAGAGAATGCTTCAATTTTTTTTTATATTTGCACAATTCTGGTTTTCGATATAATTCGAATTAGGCAGCTTTATATGGCATAAACATATTTAAAAAATCGAAAAGATGCATGAAAATCTTCCATTTTTGTCATTTTTTTATTTATCAACTTGCTTATGGAAATTCGGAAATAGCCGTTTAGATTGTCTAGATGTCTAGTACCTAAACAAATGTTGCAGGTGATGGAACTGCGTACATCGAAAGTAAAAGAAATACTGAAGTTGAAAACGTGTTTTGAGCCAAAAACGCTCGTTAATTTCACTGTGAGGTGGTCCAAGTAAAAATATAAGCAATAGCGGGTTACGTATAACAGTTTATTGGGTTTCATTTCTGAAATTTTTATAGAGTTAATTTTTGTTTGAAGCGAAAAAAGAATTTTTGAAGTTAAGCTCTCGTGCTGTAAGTTGCGTCGTCTCGTAACGCCTCTTAAAGGAGTATAGACACCTAATTTTGTTAGCATATTTCCTTCTCTGCAATGATGCGGAAGACACTACAATGCATGAATCACCATGTGGCAGTCATCTACGACCACTAAATAATTTATCGAATTTTTTCTGTCGAGCTGTTTCGGTATCGGTTTCAACAACCGAACGATGGCTGTGACGTCAGAGTACTTTTGTGTCACGTGAGGCATGGAAAACGTCCATATAATCGCTGCTTCATCGTTTTAATTTACTGCTGTGTTGAAGCCAGCCTTCCTCAAGATTCGGAATGATAATGAATGTGGAAACAGCGATTATATGGGCGTTTCCCATCTCTCACGTGACCTGTAAGTACACTTTGACGCCACAGTGCTCATTCGGCTGTTGAAACCAATACCGAAACAGTACGAGAAAGCCAAAAAAAGCACAGAAGTGCCTTCAAAAAACATTTTTGTGAGCGGAGGTAGCAAAAAACTGGCTGAAACTCTTGGAAAATACCAGTTTTCTCAAAAAATTTTTCTTGACCCTGACTGCCCTGTTTGCAGAAAGCATAGCATGAAAATAGCTTCTTTGGATTTTCATGTAGTATGTTGCATTGTGTTCCTTGTTAAATTTTTTATACTGACCTGAAAGACGCGGGTTTGATCCCGGCCGCGGCGGGCGAATTTCGATGGAGGCGAAATTGAAGAGGGCTGTGTACTGTTCGAAGTCGGTGCATGTTAAAGAACCCCAGGTGGTCGAAAGTTCCGGAGCCCTTCACTACGGCGTCCCTCATAGCCTGAAGCACTTTGGGATGTTAAACTCCCAAAAGCCATAAAACAGTGACATTCCTACATTTATAAATTACTCCATTTTTTCACTCTGCCACTCTTTTGGCATGGTGATAATGAGTGCATTATGGAAGCAGGGATAGAACTTTTCGTGTAGAAAAAATCAGCCTACTGAAGCTATTTGGAGAGTGTCACTGTATAACATATCCTTGTGTAACACTTGAGGGTGACTGCAGGCTCCTACCATGTTTCGTTGTCATGCCAGGCTTACTGCAAGTTTGGCATCTCAATGAAGCACATAAAAATTTATATTGTCAAAACTACTGATGATATATGAGGGAAAATTTGTATTTATTCATTTAGTGCACTTTCCAAAAAGCATGCCAGATTTCACTGCTCTTGGTCGAAAATTAAAAATTTAAGTCCTGAAACCTGCCTCCGCTCTTACATCACAGTTGTTTGCTTCTGCTTCTGAATGTTTCAGTGCAGATCGTAAATGTTCGTGGCACAATCTGTGTAATCAGTTCAAAAGCACTACAAGTTTGAGACACTCACAATGAGGCAGACATGGGTTAGACTTCTAACTCATTTATTCAGTAAAACCCACACGTAAAACTGCATGTAGGTTTTTTCGAGTGTTCATCCTGATGATGGTAGCACCAGATTTTGTTCTGGTATTTTTTTTATGATACTGTGTGCTAACATGGAAGAAGGTTCAAGGGTTGCTGGTACCGTTGTGTTCTTTGTATCGTTGCCAATGGCCGTGGCTAAACCGTGGGCATAGCGTTGGGAGTCGGCCTCACTTGAATAGAGAGAGAGTGGTCGTGAAGTTCGTAATTGTACACGTAATGGTACAGGCATTGCTGATAATTGCCACTATATTGGGAATGTTACATTCCGGAATCTAACATTCATGCTTGTACTGCAGGCAGAACGTTGTTCACATGGAGCGCTATTGAGTGGTGGTGGTCTATGGCGAGACCGGCTCGGGAAAGATGATGCAAGGGCCCCAGTTCATCCTTGAGGAGTTCATCTGCAGAGGTGAGGGCTCTGCCTGCAACGTAGTCGTCACCCAGCCGTGGAGGACGGCAGCCATCAGCATAGCAAAGCAGGTGGCACAGGAGCAAGGCAAAGAGGTTGGTGGTTTTTCGTTTACTGGCATCGTACAATGCTGTCATAGTGCAAGACAAAGACGACAGACTGGAAGACTGGATGAGTGCTCGTCCAGTCTTCTAGTCTGTCGTCTTTGTTGTCTTGCGCTATTATGTATATGCATAAGCAACTAGCCTAACACTCCATTATTTTAAGGTACACTGCTGATAGGTGCCGACACAGAAATTTTCAAAAGCGAGTTTGACGGAATCTAAGTGAGCTTTCGAGGTAAACCTGAGGTCTATTCATTTTTGGGGCGGTTTCAGGGCTGCACTGGAAATGGGCCTGAGGGGTGGCCCTGAAGAAGTGACATCAACTTGCTGGCCTCGGCTGTTAATCTTGGGGCCCTAAACCAAGGGTTCTCAAACTGGGTTTCAGGGAACCGAATTGTTCCTTGCTTTTTGTGTTGCCCGAGAACCTAAGTCCTTGCATGTTTCAATCCACCACCCCTCTTTTTTAGCTTGTGCTTAGCTTATGATGGCCTTGATTGCTTATGTACCATAAAACCCAACAAACTCAAACCCTTTTATTTAGCTGCTTTGTCTTGCATCTTTTCATGCTGCAATTCATTATCCTGGTAAGTGTGTCCACATATGTGGATGCAATCTGAACACTGTCAAATCTCGCCTATGCAGTATAAGCTCATTACTGCATTTACACGATTGTATGTCAGTTCGAATATAAGTCGACCCCTCCCCCATGTCACATCATGAAAAATAATATGTGCCGATGGCCACATTCCACAACACAAATGTATTTGTCACTGGACTACTCGTTCACACTTGCGCCATCATCCTCACTAGTGCCGCCATTGTCATTGCTGCTGCGGTCCCACAGCACGTCGTGCTACCATCGTCGTCCCGTGTGAAATCCCGCACTGCGCAAACAACCGCACCACAACATCACAGGGAACAGCTGAAAATTTTGACTCGCTGCAGCCACACCTGCATCACCCTTCCCAAAACTTGTGGCCTGGCATGCAGTTCGTTTCTTCGGCGCAAAGAATGACAGCCATCTTGAACATGGCCATGGACATGTGCTGGACGCTTCCTGGATTTGGACCAGTAACGACTATTGACGAAGAACAACAGTAAAAACTAGTAAAACGTGACTGACAGTCAAGTCAAATGCATCAAACACAGGCAGCCCTACCGGCCCATGGTGTCGCCAACTCCTCTGTCTCTCCCACTCTGCACCCCACTCGTAACAGCGTCGTGCGAGCCGCGGCAGAGCTAGTAGTGGCGACTGCGATTGTGAGATGGTTCTCCATGTTTATGAATTTGAGTAACGGGGGTTTACTTCAACATTTCGTAGGTGATTTCACCTAAATTTATTTCTTATCTTCATTTTCTTTTCGCATTGCACTTTCGAGTCTGTGCGAAAACGTCAAGTAGTGAAAAACTGCCAGTGTAACGAAAAATTGCAGACATTTCTCAATTTCATTGTATAACACGTACTGGCACCGCTTAAAATCTTTTGACAGGGCTAAATTATGCAATAACATTTCATATAAGCTGAAAAGAACATCCAATTTTGTGTCCTCACTAAAAGAATATGCGAACATTTTCTTCCATTTCTACAAATTTGTGTGTCGCTAAAGAAAAAATTTTTTAGTAGTGGATCAGATTTTTAGTTGGCTTTTGCAAATAGTGCTTTTTTCGTTCGAGGTAAATTCGAAGCAAATATTAATTATTCTCTAATAATTTCGAAGCGAATACTAAAAAAAGGCCGAGGGCTAAGGTCTGGGATTTATTCAAGGAAAGTAAACAACTTGATTATTTACGAAAGTCTACAAAATTTCGTGCAAAAACACTGGCTGTTCCGCATGCTGGTGTTTGAGGTGCTCCCTTCTGCAGCTTACAATGGCTCCTGCAGTCAAAAAAAGTCTTTCGCTTCTTGTCTGGGTCGCTGGTATCGGAAGGTACCTACGGGCAGCTGCAACCAGGGTTGGGTAAAGTTGGCTGCCCTTGCTTTTCCACCACACAAGGGGGTCATGGAACCGGGAAAGAAGGAGGCCTTCAAATACCCAGCAACCTCATCCGAGATTGTACGGCTTGACTGATGATGTGCACGCAAGCTGAAGTGTGTAAAAGCACTCCACATAGATCCCCGTGATTTGTCTGCAGAGCAGGTGCTGTTCTCACTTGCTGCTGTACCATGTTGATCAACTGCCACAGTCTCTTCTGCTGCCGTTGTGAGTAGAGTGAACGCCCATTACTTTGCGGGTCGTTCAGCATAACAGACATCTTTGTATCTAGGATTGACCAACATTGCCAATGCATGAAGGCATGACATCTTGATATCAGGGAACCTCGTCTTGATGCTACGCAAAGGCTTGAGGCAAGCAATGCTGCCTCACCACCTTCGGAAACATGTTCAGCTAGAACCACCTTGGTACACTGCAACATGGGAATGACTTGTGACAGCGTGTGATATCTGACCCCTGACAGTTCAGTTGTGGCATGGTCAAGTGGCTTCAAGATGTGCACTGCTGCATTCATAAGCTTCCACTCACTTGCGTTCAAGTTTGGAACTGCATCAGATTCTGAAAGTTCTACAGTGATGACTTTACGGAGCTTCACGAGTCTGGCCATCATGGCATGCTCACTGTTCCATCGTGTCGGGACGTCTTGTATAACCTCGACAGGGTCCAGCTGCATGTTTCTCTGAATTTCGTGAAGCCGTCCTCAGACCTTGGGACTTCGTTTGTATCTAGCCACAATTGCTCTGGCCTCAGCACAGAACTGCAAAAACCCTGACACTTCTCTTTTGGCATCACTGACACACAACTGAAGGGTGTGTCCAAAACACTGCACACCACTCCAGGATGGCCGCACTACTGCAGAAGTAAAGTTCCTTTCATTATCTGTAATGACGAAGATTGGCACAATATCGTCGGCCGGAAGTTCCGACTCCTCGATGACACCTGTGATAAATAGCTCCAGGTTTTCTGCAGTGTGAGAGTTCGTCATCTCTATGCAAGCCAATGCATGCACGTGTTGCATGAAGTCCCTGTCCATGACGTGACAAGTTACACAAACGTAGCTGTCATTTGCCCACGATGTCCAACCATCAGCTGTGATTGAAAGCGACTCCACTCCACTTACAAAAATGTCCCCGAGCTTCTTTTTCACCTTCTCTTTGCTTGATGCGTAGAAGTCCGGATTAATCGCTCTCGAGAACATTGTCTGAGATGGCACGCCATAATCCGGCATTGCGAACTTCATCATGTCGAGGAAACCCAGTTCTTCGACAATGTTGTAGGGGTGCATACCATGAGTTACGAAGCGAGCTATCATTTTCGTCATCTGTTGGGCTTTTGGGGCCAACGCCTTCATTTTCGGCTTGAAACAGTTGGCTGTGGATGGTTGTTGACCACTTGCCTTGCTTGCCCCCCTGAGCTTGGAAGGCCTTCGTGTGCGTCCCACTTCTCTTGGTAGTCCTTGTGCAAGTCAGGGTTCCTCTTTAAATGTGTTGTTAGGGTTGTTGTCATACTTGTCGTGGTCTTCAGGACTGCCTTGCATTTAAAACATCGAGCTTCGGTTCCCGGTGGAATCTTTACAAAAAGGTCCAAATCGGATTGCTGGCCACATGCAAGTCCCCATGGTGCTTTCTGAAGTGGTCCAATGCCGCCCCGGCAGAGACAGAGTCGCCCACTAAATGCAATCGACCACACCACCACATGCCGCCACACTGACCAGATGCGTTTTTGTATGCCTTTGTTCTGAGCTTTGCTGGCTTGGTTTGGATTGGATTGGATTGGAAGAAGTATTACTGTATTAAAAACCGAAACTTCCGAAAACGCCTTCTCCCTGCCGCATGCGGCTATTCGTTTGAGACGAATAGTTCGAAATTTCTGAATAGCAAAATTCGAATCGAAGCGAATATCGAATATCGCATTATTCGAAAATATTGAATATTCGCACAAGCCTATTTTTAGTAATGAAACAAGTTTTGCAATGTCAGGCACATTAAGGAACCACAGGTGGTCTAAGTTAATTCGGAGCCTTCCACTTCGGTATCCCTCACAGCTTAGGTGTCATCATGACATTAAACCCCACATCTTATCATTTTCTTGCTTATCCAAATGTTTAGTAAAAGTGTGAAAGTTTTGCACTGGATACATCACCAGCCGTGACAGCCGGGCTTTGGATCAAGATAATTATTCAACAATTTGTGTGCAGTTTATGTCAAATAATATTTTTATTTATTGAAGCTGTTTGTGAAATCGGCAATGGCGATTTTGTCTCCTGACTTCATGGTGTCACATATCCTTCAAGTGCTCCTCTGCGGTAGCTCAGTGGTTATGGCGCTCGGCTGTTGACCTGAAACGTGCGGGTGTGAAGGCAGCCGCGGTGGCCGCATTTTGATGGAGGCAAAATTCTAGAGGCCCGTGTACTGTGCGATATCAGTGCGTGTTAAAGAATCCCAGGTGGCCGAAATTATATTCTAGAGCCCTCAACCATGGCGTCCCTCATAGCCTGAGTCACTTTGGGACGTTAAACCCAATAAAGCCATCCCCTACAAGTGCAGTGCGTTTATTGCCTTGCAGCTGGGTGAGACGATCGGCTTCCAAGTGCGGATTTCCAAACAGCTGTTGTCGAGCCACGGGGGCTTGCTCTTCTGCACTGTGGGCATCCTCCTGCAGCACCTCAAGGGCAATCCAAAGCTGCGCGGCATCTCGCACGTCATTGTGGATGAGGTGCATGAAAGGGACGCCTGCACCGACTTCCTGCTGGTGCTCCTCCAGGGGGTGCTGGAGCTGAACTGCAACCTCAGGGTGGGTGTCTCTACACTCATTTATTCTCTATAGCCTGAACAATGTCTTACCCTTGTGTACGGGCTCCAATCTCCACAGATGTGGATGCACTTAAGTGGGCCTCTTCGATTATCCGCCTCTGGCTGCCCGCAGGCTGCCTGCAGGCTGCCAGAGGGCACAGCCAGGCGCTTGATTTTCTTGGGCTGCTTCGTGCACTTCCGGTGGCTGCCCAGAACGCGTTTGTTTTATTGCGAAGCAATACTACTTCAGGTCGCACTTCAGCCCGTTCCGTGGCGAGGCGGTGGTAGGCACCATTGACCTTTAGCGTGACCTCGCTGCGTGACGTCACACCACGTGACCTAGAGTGACGTCACACCAGCTGTGTAAAAACGGGGCCCCATCTCACGCCGTCGCAAGGCGAGGCGGTAGCCACCAACGGCGGCTTAACTCCCGCTCCTCTCACCAGGGGCGCTGCGGTCGGTGTGACGTCACACCAGCTGTGTAAAAACGGGGCCCCATCTCACGCCGTCGCGAGGCGAGGCGGTAGCCACCAACGGCGGCCTAACTCCCGCTCCTCTCACCAGGGGCGCAACGGTCAGAGTGACGTCACACCAGCTGTATAAAACAGCTCCGCTCCTCTCGTCAAGGCAGTCATACAGCCAGAGGTTACGATGGTGCCTACGAACAAGGCAGCTCGGCAGAATGCAAAGAGGAAGCATCAGCGAGCTATGGAGACGGAAGAACGACTTTCTAAGCGGCATGCCCAGTATGCAGCTCGGCGACAACGTGCAACCTCCTCTGTGGAAACAGCAGAAGCAAAGGAAAAAAATATGAGTTTGCCCGACAGTGAGTCTCCTTCTACTAGTTCAGAACGCTGGAACGCGACTAAACGGCAGAGGCATGTTCAAGAAACCCCGGAACAGCGGCAGCAGCGGCTCGAGAAGGAACGTGCGTTTCGAGAGAAGGAAAACGAAAAGCGAAGAAAACAGCGTGCAGAAGAAACACCCCAGCAGAGACAAGAGCATTCGAAGAAAAGACAGGAGAAATCTCTCACCAAGGCTGGCCCGACTCAACCCGAAGGACACATTGCAGTAGAACGACGTGAAGAACATGCGAGAAGAGTAAAGGAGTTTGAGACGGCAACGCGTGAATTCAACAGACACTTTACTAACAACCCGTTTGGCTATGCGTGTACAGTGTGTGACCGGTTGTGGCATAGGGACAAACTTACGCCGATCCGTCAAAGACGCCTCCAAACCCCATAAAGCGGTCTACTCGAACCATGTTCAACAAAAACAATAAAAACGTGTTTTGCTACCTGGACGAGGACTCTATAGGCGACGCGTACGAGCGCGTACCGCGCTACAAGAATGACATTGTAAGATGGGTCTACTGCCGGACCCCGGGGCAGCCAGCGACACGCCGGACACGCAGATGCACAAGTGGGGCAAACTTAAGATGACCGATGAACGATGGGGGTGTTATGCAGACAACTTGGCCATCTACAACGTGGCCGAAACATACAAGCTACCGCTAATGCATCGTGAAGACGACGAGGAGACGTACAACAAGCTGTATCGCATTTTGGACGGGGACAATAACCCCAACATTTATTACGGCGTAACGCTACCGTACTTTAACGAACGCTACTGCAAGCACCGAGTGGGCATATCTTACGACGCGGAGAAAATGGAGTGTTACCGCACCGTCGGCCAATCGATACTGGAAGATTTTGTAATGGGCACGCTGGTGAGGGAAATGCTTGTCGGCATACATAGATTCGACGGATGACTTCCTCTTAGATGATTCACTGTAAGCTGTAACACTAGCATAACCCAAGACTACCACCAGCCATACTACCAGCTGATTCGAGAATAACACACTATTGCTTCGCAATCACCAGGCTTAACCAAGCTAAGCCACGGCCGTTTTTTTCTGGGTTTTGGGCTGCCAGCGGGCAGCCACACTCGCCAGGACGACTTTGTGCTGAGAGCGCTTCGGCAACTAGCAGATTACGGAGAGGTGGTATGTTAGCGGTAAGTGTGCGTGGCCATATTTATTTGGACTAGAAAGACTGCGGTTCTTTGTGTGATGTTTTGCAGAGTGCAGGCGCTTGTTTTGGCTGGAACACGGTGCAATATCGTTTGTGTCGGGTTCAGTGGCAACTTTTGCAGTAGTTCTCACTGTTAATCTAGTGGTTTTGCATACATGTGTGACTTTACACATAACAGAGGTCTCTAAGTCTACAAAGGAAACTCATCCTCTCCAACCTCACCTCCTGTCCGGCTTCTCCCTTCACATTTGTGGGCAGGTTGTGTCACCGGCTTTTCTTCCTTCTTTTTTTTTTTTTGCTGCCTTGAAAAACAGTGGTTTGAAAAACAGTGTTTGTCTCCAAGGAAGTTTGAAGCAAAATGGAAACTGTTTCCCTAATCGTTATTCTTGTCAGTTTCTGTTCGCTTTCACTGAGAATATGTTTCTGTGGCATGTGAAAACCTTGCAGCACTCGGAGACATAATATTTTGGATCCATTTTGCGAGTATAAAGCAACTAGGTTCAAACTGGATGCCCAGCCGGTCAGAAAGACAGTGCCGAATCTGGATTACTGCGGCCAAAAATCGCCACTACGTTGTGACACCATCGGCTCGAAATGTGCATATCTGATCTCTTTGGGCATTCAGGCGTCACAGTGTCTTTTACTTTGCTAACAGAGGATGAAGACCTCATGCTTGATTTACGTTGCAGGGCACCGTTAAATCTGGAAAACTTTTCCTAGAAGCATCTCGAGCCAGGTGTACCAGTTGAATGCGGAAAATCGTTTTTAAAAGGGGCACCTCTCTTGGACACATTTTTCTTTTAATTTATGGACAGATTTACGCCAAATTTTTACTGTCCGTGCATTTTCATGTGCTGATTCCAAAATTGCAATTGTTTTTCTCCTGCAGCAGTCACTTGTACATAGATCAAGGAAAGCATGTCTTTCTTTGGTGGAAGCTTGGTTAACAAACATGAGATTTTACGAAGAACATTTCTATTTATAAATAATCTAAGGTCATTAGGAGTGCAGTAAGGCATATTTGAGCATCATAGGGCGATTTTGAAGAAAGTTTCAACTGGTCAAACTTGAAGAAAGCTCGTTTTGGGGGCTGGTGAAAATTATATATTTTGAGCATTTTCTTGATGATCTAGTGGTCTAAAGTTAGTATTACTGCAGAGCTTGTGCATTTATCTTTCTTTCACAAATAGAATTATAGTAATAGCTGTTATAGAACTGGAGATATTGCTCCTCTAAAATTCTGATTGTGTCAGAAAGGCAGTTGTGAGAAATTGGGGAAAGACATTTTTGGCATATTTTTGTGCCACCAAGGCCAACTAAAAATCACTGAAGCGAGCTCTGGCTGTTTCTGGGGTGGGCGTATTACCATTTCTGCTCGACATAATAGCGCTTGCAACAAGGAAATTGCCGGAGAAGAAATGGCATGATCTGGAGGCTGGTACCAGAGATAAATGCCTTTGCATCGTGACTTCCCAGATGTTGTTGCCAAAGTAGAGGTGTGCATGTGTGTATCGCACAACAATGCTGTGATTTCAATCGACCCATAAGTAATTAATTGTGCTCTTCGCTTGTTTTGCACCTCAAAAGATTGAGAACAAAGTTTATTTCGTGAAGCTTTGAGATTCCGCACGTTGTGGGACGTCGGTTTGTGACCTCCACTGCCGTCACACCACTAGGTTTGCTGTAAGGCTCGATCTATCGTGCCCTTGCTAGCTATCAACGAAAGCTGCTTAGGTATCACTTCCTCATCTGCACACTCACGGTTATGCTGCCTGTATGCAGCAGGAGTCTCTTGAGAGGATCTGTGCTCACTCCTCGCTGTAGCACTGTAGTGCTGAGTGCTGAGCTGGTTGCTGATCGTAGATAACAGGTTGCGATGATGCAGTGTACCCAGCACCTTCAGATCTCTATCTTTTGCTTCCTCATAGGCTGAAGATGTTGCACATCTCGAAATATGTATTCCTCATTTTGCACTGACAAACCTAGCTCGGCCGTGACAGTGGAACAGCGCAGTGTGACCAACTCGCACCGGGTTGCAAGCGGTTGAAGCCACCAGCCAACTAAAAGTCACCATTTTGGTCACGTGATTTTGGAGACCAATAGCAGTACGTGTTTTGCACAGTTTTGTACCTTTGTTTACCGCTTCCATTGTTTGCTTATTGTCGCCAACCGAAATATGGGAATAACCTGAATCACGGCCTTTCAAACGAAGCCAAAATGTTGCGAGCACAGCGCATATTTCTCTAACTGCTGGGAGTCAATGTTTAGTGCGATTTGACCTCAATTTAAGTGCCCGGATTCACATATCTTGAATTCTACAACGCACGAATTAGGTAGTGTGTTGTAAGGAAAATTTGTAGATAGCTGTGAAAAGATCTCAGGATAGCGAAAACTAAATACAAAAAATTTGATTTTTTTTATTCTAATTTTTGGCTGTGAAGAGCCATGTCTCCCCTTAAGGGCACAGGGTAAGGTAAAATTAGAAAAAAATTGTTTTTTTTTCTTTTGGAATTTTAGAAGTTCAATTCTTTCTACACATGTTCCATGATCGCACTTTCCTCAGAAAGCCATATTTACGGCTGAAAAACGCTTTTTCCGAAACCAAGTAGTGAGCGGCCACGCCCTCTTTCAGGATTAACGTCAATTTTTTCAACCAAAAAGTCCACCACCTGATTTCAAAACTTGTCTAAAATCAGCTACATATAAAAAATTGTCTGGCAACTATTGTACAGCTCTTCTTTTTTAGCCAAGACAATCCTGAGACGCTTTGCACGTTTTTTCCACGTTTCTGCAACCTTCATGCAGCTGCGTCCGAGTGCTATCCCTTTCGATCAGTATTGTAAATTGTGCCGGTGTTGGTTGCTGCTGATAAGTTGAGATGCCCAGGGCAAAGAAGACCTTCGTCAGGCGTGAATTTCACGGCAACCGCTACGCTCATCGTGAAAAAGCAAAAGGATGTCCACGACCGAATGAGATCCCGAACGCCGAACGCGCCAGCTCCTCGACATCGAAGCTTTCAAGATTTTCTCTGTGCTTCCAGGAAGAGGATGTGCTACAGAGCAGCAGCCAATATGCCTTAATGGACATGGACGGCATTTGTGCCGCAATTACACAGATTTGTGTGTGCAGAGAGTGCGGTGGAAGTGTTGAGCTCATCGAAATTGTGACAAAACGGGTAGGTGTTGCAAGCGTTTACAGTTTGAACTGTGAAGTGTGTAGTGCCGCACAACGATTTGAGACGTCGAAGAAAACTACTTCTGGCCTCTATGAAGCCAACCTCAGGTTAGTGTATGCCTTGAGGTCCATTGGTAAGGGAATGGCTGCAGGAAATATACTCTGTGCTATGCTAAACCTTCCTAAGCCGCCGACAAAGTTTGCGAAATACAATCAAGAGCTTCTAGGTCACATCGAAGCTGCTGCTCAGGAGTCGATGAAAAGGGCAGCTGACGAAGCTGTGCAGCTGAATGAGGGGGATAAAGACATCGCAGTTGCTCTTGATGGAAGCTGGCAGAAGCGAGGCCATACTTCCAATAACGGCATAGTCTCTGCGACCAGTGCAGACTCTGGGAAAGTGCTGGATGTGGAGGTTTTGTCTAAACGTTGTCCAAAGTGCAGCATCAAAGGTACAAACAGTGACCCCCTTCATAGAGAGGTGTGCCAAAGCAACTACCAAGGCACCAGCGGTAGAATGGAAGTCGCAGGAGCACTGAAAATTTTCGGCAGGAGTGAGGAGCTTCACGGCGTTCGATACGTCAAATACCTTGGGGATGGTGACAGCAAGGCTTCTATGGCTGTGAAGGCACAAATGCCATATGGTGATTTCGTTGAAATATCCAAGGTTGAGTGCATAGGGCACGTGCAAAAAAGGATGGGCACAAGGTTACGAAGGCTAAAAAAAGGAAACAAAGCAGGAAAACTCTCTGATGGAAAGAGCCTCTCGGGCCGAGGCCGACTGACTGATGCAGTAATAGACAAGCTCCAGACGTACTATGGTTTGGCCATCAGAAGAAATGTAGGAAACCTGGATGAAATGCGAAAGGCCATTTGGGCAACCTTCTTCTACTTATCGGCCACAGACGATGACCCATGCCATGGACTTTGCCCAAAGGGACCTGATACGTGATGTGCCTTCAACAGAAGTCAGTCAGAGGGCAAGCCATTTTTCCACAAGGAGAGTTTGCCTGCATCTGTCTTGGAGGCTATCAAACCCATTTATAGGGAGCTATCGAAGGCTGAGCTCCTAGAGAAGTGCCTGCATGGGCGAACTCAAAATGCAAATGAGTCGTTCAACCATGTTGTTTGGGAACGCGCGCCAAAGAATGTGTTTGTTAGGCTTCGGACCCTACGGATGGCAACACTGGATGCTGTTCTTTCATTTAATGATGGTAGCATCGCATGGGCCAACGTTTTGAAGGCGTGTGGATTGAACCCAGGGAGCAACACCATCAAGTGGCTGAGGGAAGCTGACCATAAGTGCATGTACTTTGCGGACCGAGCAACACGACAGCTTACAAAAGAGGCCCGACAGTCAAAACGACAAGCTGAAAAGCGAAAAAATGACGGCGACAGTGACTACGAAGCAGGGGGCTATTAAACCAATTACTATGGAGGCGTTTCTGCGAATAAAAAATGGTTTTTCACATCTTTTTTCTCTTTACGCTCTATTTTCTCAAAACAGTGTTTTTTCTTACAAAGGTACCATTATTTCCAATGCCTTTCAAGACAGACGGCTGATTATTTTTTTGCAATCTTCTACATAAGTGTTGCCAACTACTGAACTAGAATTAAGCAATTTCACTGAGCAGTTATTCTGTTATGAATTTTGAAATGCGCAAAGAAAGGCCAGATTTGTGTACTGCCGGAAAAAATTTTATTAAAAATTGAATTTTCAACACATTTTAAATATTCTAGTTCAGTAAAAAGAGCACAAAATTTGGCAAACAATGATATATGTATTATTAGGCTACTGTTATTAGTTAGTGAGAAACATGTACCTCAACATGGCCTAAAATGCATGGGAAGTATAGGGCTTACCCTGTGCCCTTAAGATGGACGCCCCTTTGTATTATGGTAGCTCTGGTATGACTCCAGTGAATGCACCTGCCTGCTTGTTTTGCACAAGCATGTGTGCTTAAAATGCTTAATATGTAGTGGTCTGTTTACTGAGAGATAAGGCATAGGTAATCGTTCGAAAGGCTGGGAATTCTTAGTGCACAATCTTGGTATGCTCTCTCGAAAAATTTGAAAATTTTCTCCCACCCGATAATTAATGCCTAAGGGGTTATTTCTAGACATGAGCAAATATTCAGTAATTTCAAATGTTCAATCAAATAGTAAAGTATTCGATATTTGATTTGATCCGAATGTTGGTATTTGAATTCTTCAAGTATTTATTGCATGCGAGTAACGTTTCTGGAATCCTTGCTTGGTGTGGTTTCAGTTCATCATGCTTCCTCTGGGATGGCATCGTGCGCGTTGCCATAGCCCAACTCGATGAACACTTCCTAAGGATGTGCATAGCATGCCTGCACGCCTGCACGTGTGCTAGAGCCAGTCTGCGCATGCACACAGCGCCCAGAGCTTAAGAGTTGTACCTGCCAGGTGCCTGAGCCTGTGCTACCCTCGGTGCGCACATGCTGGAACCGGCACGGCACCGTGCACCAGAGGATGCGCGGCGCTCTTGTGCTCTGCGGAATGAGCCTGGGCTGACTGCGGCTGTTGCAGCTGCTCTTCTCAGTGTGAAATTCGCCAAGCAAGCGGTACAGTGCACCCACCTCAGTAAGCTAGCACATGGAGATGGGTCTCTTTCCGGTGCCTTACACGGGGCAGTGATTGATGTGCGATGTGTACGGTGCTGCATTTAAAGAACGTGACGCCACAACGCGGGAGGCACGGTATCCCAATTAACACAAAGGGTGACGTTTTGACTTTTGGATAGACTTGGACTTGGCTTCCATGGTACTCATGCTGCCAACAGAAAAAATACCCCAAAACTGTGGAAACTGAAACCTAGTTGCAGTTGCTTCAAAATGGCTACACCGCAACACTGTTTTAGGGCAGTCAAATCACGGTGTTTATTACAACATGAGGGTAGACTTTAAGGGACAGAAAATCTTAGAAAAAAACTGGTATTTCCACTGGCCTAGTTAATTCTGACAGTTTGCCTGATAATCCACAATGTATGCAGAAAGTCAACTGCTAATCAATTAATTAGCGAGCAGTAACAGGTACCGTGTGTCTTGTTACAGTAACTGATGGATTTTTTTGGACTCTCTAGACACAGCTGAAATCGAAAGGTTAAATTCATGCAAAAAAAAGCCGCAATTCACCTTTCAATTGTGAAGCACCTGTGGAGAAAGGGATTGATAGTGTTCTGCACATTCTGAATTTTTTGTACTGCTTTAATTTAAGGGGTTATGAGGGTCAGGTAAATATTTGACCTGGAAGGAAATATGCATTTGGCAAATTAACATATACTAATTAGGGTCTTAGACCTCCTCATCCAGGCATGTCACACAAAAACAGACAACTGACAGTGACTGCTTTCATTCGCTTTGTGTTCAGTGGCTGCTCTGCCACTGATGTGACAAGGTTCAGATGCAAAAGCAAACATGCTGCAGCATGCAGTGCACTGTGCCTACTGTATGGAGGTCAGCAAAATAAGAGACATTTTAAAAAATGACGGTCGATTTAGCATGGCTAGTCCAAATTTGAATTAAGTGCGCTAGCACTTCTGTTTCGGTTTGAGGCTTGGTAATTCTGTGCCAGATAATTCTATCCCAGATAATTCTAGGAATTATTGTGGCCGCATAATTTCTATTGTAAGTTTTACCAAATAATTAGGTCTGGTGGCCTGCATCAACATGGTTATTTCGAAGATCTGGGGTGCCGGCACAGAGTATAGGCAAAGTTAATTCACTTGTGTGCTTCTTCTGCGTCGTTTTTGTGGCGGCCGCTTCAATCCTACGCAATACTTGTCTGTTGGAACCTAGAAATAGCATTTTTAAGCTGCTAGCGACAGGGAAAAGGCGGACGTCAGAAACGCACCACGACGCCTACCCACACAACTGCACCTCGTACAGCATTGCCAGGGCAGCGTTTGCCGTGGAATAGTTTTGTTTTCGCGCCTTCTCTTCTTTGTTTGTGCTCGTGTCTCAACAGTGATGACGCTGCACCAGCTCTCATGACAAGCTTCACGCTGACTGTAAGTGTGCTCGGCATTGACATAGGTGCAACATGCCGCAGGTCGCCGAACATGGTGACGGCGAAGCTGCTATTGAGTATAGAGTTCCTCTTTGGCTCCATTGCCATTCTGTGCACCCCGATTGTTTTCTGTCAGAATGCTGGCACGGGTTGAACCACTATCTCGAAATGACATTCGTGACGTAGCGTGTGGGAAAGCTGCCACAGTTACGATGTAACAGCTAAGTTTCTGTTGCACGGGTTTCTATTGAAGCTTGGACAGGACTGGCTCACGAAGACGTAGCAGCCAGGAAAACGCAGCATCCAAGAACATAACAGCGGAATTCTAGTTTTTTCTTGTTCCTTGTCGGTGACCGGCTGACTGTGTGCCACGCTGGCCTGCACAGTTTCCTTGTGTGGTGTGCCATGGTTAGAGGGTTAGGTTACGAATGTCTCCAATTAATTCAAGTAATTGCAAAGTTCGTCCCATAAGGATGATGCATTCCCGCAGTAAAATATTTTGCGTGGGTCCTATTTTAATGCAATGGCATTAGAAAGAAAATCATCGCAAAGAAAATGTGTCGTCATTCAAACTTTGCTAGCTAACTGGAGGAAAATGACGTCACCTCCGGTAAAGGCATGAACAGCTTCTAATACTGTAGCTTGGCCAACACATTATGTAATTAGGTGTCCCTGTGAATTTTTTGGCTGTCCTTGGTTAAATCGAAAACCCTCTTAATTAGAATATTTGTGTGGTCCCGATGACATTGAATTAAAGAAATTTTACGGTGATTTTTGGAGACAGACATTTTTCTCGCTTCTCCTAACAGGGTCCTGATGAGTGCCACTATCAATGCGGAGAAGTTTTCTGAGTACTTCAATGGTGCGCCCATCATCAGGATTCCTGGAAAGATCCATCCTCTGAATCAGTACTTTCTCGAGGACCATGTGGCTGACAACTTAGTGCCCCAGGATGCCACTGCGAAAGGTAAGCGTGGCGATGTTTGGCAAGGGCATTGTCTGCCTTTGCCACATATCCCAAAAAGCAAAAAAAAGGTTTGGTTTTAACATCCCAAAGCTGGGCTGAAAGGGACGCCGTAGGGGGGGGCTATGGATTAATTTCAACCACCGGGAGTTGTTTAACGTGCACTAACATTGCACAGCACACAGGTGCCATTTCCATTTCACCTTCATCAAAGCATGACCACTGTGGTTGGAATTGAACCCATGTCCTCCGGCCCAGTATCCAAGCACGCTAACCACTGATCCAAGCTGGCAGGTAGAAGTGCAAAAAGAGTGGTAGAGGATGAACTCAAATCATTGGACAGCAATTCTCCTTTCGTCTTCGTGCATTTCGATGGATGCGAAATGCTAGAGCCCCATGTTCTGCGTGATGTCAGTGCACTCTAAAGAACCTCAGGTCATGGAAATTATCCAGAGCCGTCTGCTATGACATCCCTCGTAGCCTAAATTGCTTTGTGACGTTAAACCTAAACCTAACCTAACCTGCAGTATATATTCGCGTAATGAACCCACTTCCAGAAAAGTTGACATCAATTTGGGGGGATAGTTAATTACGTGGTTAAAAAGTTTAAACAGATTTTTTTGGGAGAGTCAAAATTTCATATCATGCATCCGCCCACCCATCCGTCCGTCAATCCATCCATCCCCCCACCCACCATCAACAAAAGCATGCATTCAGACTGTGGCGAACGCTTCGTTCACACTGGAAGGCGTTTGCTATATCACAGTGCGATACCGGCCGCGATGGTGAATCGCGGCGGCGAGATAAAACGAACATACTGAGCTCCGGCCATCAAGGTCAGGTGCGCGTTGTTTACGCCGAGTTGAAAATAACACGCAGGACAGTGAGGGGTTAGGCATTTTTGCTACGTTTCTCTCTGATGCTTGAGCACTCGCCGGCTTTCTAAGCACACAGTAGCACAAACCGTGCCCAGCGAGCCAGCACCGCCAGCGCCTTCTGTCAGGGGCGCACAACATCTTGGTGCTCTGCCAAGTTCGGAGAGCCCCCTCCCCTGGCCTTCCATTGGAGCTCTCCTCAAAAAATAAACATGCCGTGGTATTATCAGCTTCCAGCATATTGTCGCACTGCCAAGTTCTGCGCTGCGGACGGCGCGAAAACAGGAATGCGGTATGAAAAGCTATCCATTTAAAAAAAAATAATTTTCACTGACAAAAGTGGGGATGTGGGTTCATTATGGAAGTGTGTTCATTACACAAGTACAGTCGAACCCGCATATTTCGAATTATTGGCTGTATTGAACACAAAGATTATCCCCTTGAAAATACTATGTAAACATAAAGGACAGTTGCATAGTATATCGAACTCCAGTTTTGCCGGCCGTTCGATATTTCGAGCACCGCGCGAGGTCCCTGGGAAGTGCGCTTTCCCCAAAGACACTCGCATCTCGGATTGCACAACGCGCGGTACTGAGGCGAGCGGTGACGTTTGCAAGCCATGCCTCCTCGGGAAAGGCAGAAAGCAGGCCCTAAGTGAGGGCAGCACCTCCTCACTGGTGAGGAAGACGAGAGAACTGGAAAGAGTGAAGCGTGGCCTCCATGCCTGGCGCCCCGCCGAAGCCGATCGCAGAGGCCACGAGCCAGGAGGTAGTTTACGTGGTTGCGCCCACTGTGCCCTATGACTGGCCTAACTAGCACCAATGGCGCATTTCCGCTGAGTTTTCTTCGTCTCTCTCCTTCATTTTCCTTTGTGCTTCCTTGACCGACTCCAGTTGACTCCATCGGCCAGTGTGGGGCCTGTCGCGTTTTTTTTATGTGTGTGTTTTTGTTTCAACGTGTCCGTTGTAGCGTGCGGGACTACTGTCATCTAGTGAGCTATGGCATCTACGAACGTAAAAAAGAGAATCGACTTCGCAACAAAGCTTGAGATGAGGCAGCGCATTGAGAATGGCGAAAAGAAGTCCGTGGTACACGCATTCGGCATTCCGCTGAGCACTCTGAGTGCACTGTTAAAAAACAAGCAGGACGTCACACTCAAAGCAGGTGAGCAAAGTCGCTCGGGAGCATGTCTTGTGTGCCCTACTGTTTTCGACAAAGTTGAGAAGGTGCTGTATGTGTGTGGTTTCTCAAAGTCCGAGCGAAAAACATCCCTGTGGATGGCCCCATGATAATGGAGAAGGCCAAATGGTTTGTCATGGCAATTGGGGAAGAGAACTTTTGTGGTGGCACTGGGGGGCTGCAACAGTTTAAAGACTGCCTCGACATTGTGGGAAAAGCCAATAGCTTTGGTTTTTCAGATATCAAGGCGATTTTCCAGGTGTTAAGCCTGCAGCGCTCTGACACAGTTGGACTGGCTTGGTTTTGGCTCGTCTTGTATTAGAGTGGCTACAGCAGTGGGCGTCTTCGATTAACCGGGCTCGGGCAGCCGCTGCCTGCCAGCAAGTTCGCCCCTGACAGCAAACGGCATCATAGTCACATGGTCATCGTAGTCATCAACCTGTACGACAGTTGGCGACGACAGAACCAGCACTAGCTAAATTGGCTGCCATAAGTGACAACTGTGTCGCCTCGTATATGCGCGCACTGAGATGCATCGAGCAGTGTGCTCATGAAGGCTTTTAATAAAGCACATGTTTCAATCAGTCAAGCATTTCTCTAATCATATTCGCCTTTCCATTGTGCAGGACGCAATGAAGACCGTAAGCTGTGGTATCGCGATCAACTAACACCTCGCCAAACACATTCAGCACATGCATATACGCGCGTGTCTGAGTGTGTACTCGAAGCTGGAACCTACGGCCGCTCTCTTGAAAGGCCCTGAACACCATCGCAATATCAGCCGGGCACACGAAATTAACAGCCGAAAATATTTTGTGAATCAGAACTACTTGCAATCGTAAAATGAAGCGTCACATTTGTGCTTGCGAGGCGGTGAGACGTTGAAACTGCGATCACACACACGTATGCAAAAGAAACAGATAAACAGCGACAACTATCGCAAAAGGTACCATTACAGGCGACACAGACGATATACATCGTCGTCAAGTCGAAACAAGCGCCTGCATCACGCAAAACATCGCATGAAGAACCGCGGTCCTTCTAGTCCATATAGGAATGGCCACGCGCGCTTCCCGCTACAACACCACCTCTCCGTTGTCTGCTAGTAGCCCGAGCACTGCCTGCACAAAATCGTCCTGGCGAGTCTGGCTGCCCGCTGGCAGCCTGAAACTGCCCAGCCAGAGAAAAACGAATGTGTTGTGGGCAGCCATCGGAAGTGTGCGGAGCAACCCGAGAAAATCAAGCACCTGGCTCCGCGCTCTGGCAGCCCGCAGGCAGCCCACGGGCTGCCAGAGGCGGATAATTGAAGAGGCCCGGTGTCTGCATCTGTCCGTCGCATACGTGCAGTTAAAAGGGTTTTAAACAACATGTGCATATTTCAGCATTTGGTATACATTTATCAATTATTTTTGTTATTTTTGGAAAATCCAAAGTAGCGATTGTGGCGCCACGCTGAGGTTTACCATGTAGCCGCGGCACAACTTCGAGTTCAAAGGCGATTGAAAATTTCGAAGGCCCTCACTCGATGGCCATTGAAACTGGCCGTGTGATGGGTATTCATAGCATGGCTGTGGTCGGAAACTCTGCATGCCCCCCAGACAGATGGAACTCCATTTTCCTAGGGCGCTTCCCGGGCGTCGAAAAGGGGCATGCATCTCCATGCTCCTAGCACTGGCTTGCTCCCCCTCTCGAGCCGACAAAGAATTTCAAGCCGTGAAAGAAAGGGGTTGGGGAGGCACTGAAGGGAGAACTCAAACTGTGAAGTAGAGTTCGGGGAACCTGAAAGAGCTTCAAGCCATGAAGAATCACCGAGAGCCCCACGGTCCTTCGATTGTTGTAAACTGGACCTCTTTTCCGACGTGTACGCTGGCGCCGATATCTAGCACTCACCGAGGTTCGCTGGCGTCTCCTGCGCATGCATAGACTCTTTCTGGCGTACACCAAGAGCGCCGGCTCTGGGCACGTACGCACAGGAAACACCCTAGGACTTCTTGTTTGTACTGCCTACATCTGCTACCAAAAAATAAAGCGTTCCTTGTGCCGTCCAAAAAATAAATGCTTTACCTGTAGGATTATTTCATGAAACGCTGATCATGAGCTCATATAAATGCACTCTCATTACTGACTACTTAATCGCTTTGTCGTGCCTTAAACCGTCTGGCCACAAAATGAGCGCGGACTAACATGCTTTCGTTTATTTTTAATGCGGACTATTTCCGTACGTTTCATGCCATTGCACCTGTTGTATGAATCAGACTATAGACGAGCAAGATCATAATGATTAGAGACTGGAGAGATGAGAGTTGTGCGGTGGCTGGCTCGCCCGATGAGGCTGCATCAAACTGCTGCATTGGGGGAGGCTTTAATAGTCCTGCAGGAGAGAAAGCTCGTTAGTTTTGGACTGATCCGGAAAACAGCGTATTGCTTTCTTTCGTGACCCCGGACAAAAAATCGCTGCACTGAAGCCTTGCAGTATGTTAACAGAAACCAAACCTAGCCTTAAACCTAACCTTACCTACGGTACACTTCCATTAACCCGCAAAATTGATTGCAAACTATTAATTGGTGACGTCTGCATTAAAACCTAAATCTAATCAAATATAAGGGTAAACTGTCGTGAACTAACGCAGTTAATGGTTAGTTCTTAACGCCTGGAGTGCCGCCAACGGGAGCGGGCTTCGTCTCACCTGCATCTTTGCCTCATCTCGAGCATTTCCATCGGCTGCTGACTTGCCGGCTTCCCGGGTTTTCCTACCCTGTCTTGTCTAAGCCTCACTCCTGTGATCACCAGGCAGGTTTTCTCTCTATCACTCGGTGTTCGTCATTCAGAGAACAAAGTTGGAAAGCACTTCGTAATGCGCGTTCTCTTGGCTTCTTTGTGCTTCCCAGGCTTCTCAGGGTAGGGACCATACCCAGGGTATCCTTCGTGCCTTACGGGTCCGTTTAGACGAGGGTTCTGGGCTGTCGTGATTATGACTTTTCGTTCCCCGCGCATCCATTTGCACTGTCAAGGCTCAATGGTGCAAACGCACGCCAATCATCTGCACTTCCTACATAAACATCCGTCTTTGAACCATCAGTATAAAAATCTATGAAGTCACCATATATTTCCTCAAGTGCAAGAAATTCTTGTATTATATGTTGCTGTGGAGTTTGTTTTTTACGAAGCTGTGTAAGAGTGAAATCACATATTGCAGAAAACTTGTACCATGGAGGCAGTGGACCTCGTCTTCGAGCAATGCCAGGTAGTTGATCTAGTGCGTCAAGGTTTTGGCACGTCTCTTCAAAATGCAGGAGGAGTGGCCTGGTACTTTGCAGTTTTTTTTTAAACAGGGTTTTAGATAGGCACTTTGTTACTGTTTGGTGACAGATGTGTTTAGGTAGTAAAAAAATTTTTAGAATGTATGAACATGTGAGCATCGTTCTTCTGTCTGTAAGTGATGGTTCGTTAGTTTCTACATACAGACTGTTTATGGGTCACATCCTGTATGCGCCAGTGGAAAGCTGCAAACCTAAATTATGTACTGGATCCAGTTGTTTAAGGTATGATGGCCTCACTGACGCATTAAGGGGAGACGCGGGTCTATGCATCCATAATCTAAAGGAGAGTGTACTACTGAGCGGTTAATTTGTAAAAGACAAGTCCTATCAGAACCACAGTGTTTTCTTGAGAGTACTTTTAGTACAATAAGGGATCGAGAAGCTTTCTTTTTGAGACGCTTATGTGTGGCAGGAATATGAGTTTTAGTCAATTGTTATTCCCAAAAACTTGGGGTCAACTTTTACTGGTAGCAACACTTCATTCAGATAAAGGGTGGGATCAGTGTGCAGCCCTCTTCTAAGCAAGAAAAGAACTGCTACCGACTTGTGTGTGGAAAACTTGAAACCATTTTTATCTGCCCATGTTGTTAGTTTATTTACTGACAGCTGTATTTGCCTCTCAGACTATAAAACGCTAGAGGATGTTCAAGCAATCTGGAGATCGTCGACATAGATTGAATACATGATGGCTTTTGGAATTATTTTTGGTAGGGAATTTATTTTTACTATGAAAAGCATAGTGCTTGAAATGCACCCCTGAGGCACACCGTTCTATTGAATGAAGTTCTTAGAAAGAGTGGCACTCAGGCGTACTTGAAATGAACGGTTGGACAAAAAGTCACTCAAGCATTTCAGCAAGGTCTCCAAGGTCCCGCAGAATGCCAAACCTACATGTGGTGTCGTAGGCTTTCTCTAAATCAAAAAAGACCGCAAGGCAGTATTGGTTATGTATAAATGCTTCTCGGACTGTGTTCTCAAGGCAGACAAGATGGTCGGTTGTAGAGCATGCTTTTTTACACCCTCACTGATGGATGTGAAGATCATGGGATTCTAATACAAACTTTGACCTAATGTTCAGAACGCTTTCAAAGGATATGGCAAGTATGCTTGTCAGGGCTATTGGCCTGTAATTGCCAGGGGAGGTAGGTACCTTTCCCGGCTTCAACGATGGTACAATAATGGCCTTTTTCCAAGCGTCCGGTAGATCTCCTGATACCCATATTTTGTAAAAAAATTTCAGAAACGAGTCTGTAGCGGGTTCAGGCAGATGGGCAAGCATTTTGTAATTAATAGAATCAGATCCTGGTGTAGTTTGTTTACCGGAAGAAAGTATGCTGTTAATTTCTTCTCGTGTAATCAGGCTATTATATGGTTTGTAAGCACTCTTCATTGTCGGCAGTCTTTGTTTTTCGGCTGCGTTTTTATATTTTAAAATTGAGTCTATATAATGAGAGGAACTAGATGCAGTGGCAAAATGTTCACCTAATATATCTGCTTGGTCTTTTATATTTGTCTGTACACCAGGGGCTGTCGGAAGAGGAACTGTGAATGGGGAGTAGCGGCCATCTAGTTTGTGTACTGCCTCCCACATTTTTTCGATGAGACTTGGCTGTTTATAGAGGAAACAAAACTCTGCCATGATGCTTTTTCAGCATTGGGACGTATGTACTGAGATTTAGCTCTTGATTTTTAAAATTTATAAGGTTCTCCTGCGTGGGGTATCTACGAAATATACCCCAAGCTTTAATTTGTTGTTTTTGCCTCTTTGCAATCTCGTGTCCACCACACTTTATAGTTCTGTTGTACTACTCCTGAAGACTGAGGGATAGCCAAGTACGTGGCAGCAAGAATACAATTTTCGAACTTTTCGTTTATTTCATTGACATTAGGATTTTTTAAAACAGTTTTTTCTAAAGTGGCTTCTTTTCTAAAAAATTGCGTGTCTGCTAAATGCAGTTTCCAATGCCGTGGTGTGTGGGGATGAAAGGTTGATTTCATCTGGCAGATGATCGCTTCCATAGGGATTGTCTAAAACATCCCATTCAAAATCGCTAAAAACAGACAGAGCTCAAAGACAAATCTAAAACGCTCATTTTTCCTGAACTAGGAGAGCAATAAGTAGGTCTACCGCTGTTCAGTAAATAAATATTGTTAGTATGAAATCCTCAATGACCTGACCTCTTCTATCAGTTTTCTCATGGCCCCAAAAACAAGAGTGTGCATTAAAATGTCCAACTATCAAGTATGGTTCTTGTAGATGTTCTAAAAGGGTCTCTAATTCACGCTGTGTTACTTCGAGGTGTGGTTCAAGTTAAATGCAGCAAAGTGTAATTGTTTTGTTAAGCAACCACAGTGGCTGCTACAGCTTTGAAACTAGTTTTCAATTTGCGCTCACGAGCTGCTAGCTACTCCAGGTTGCACAATGATGGCTACCCCTCCTGAGAGTCTGCCAGCTCCCTCTCGGTCATGGCAGAAGGCAGTGTAATTCTTTAGCACCTATGTGTGCTGAGGGCCTAAATTGGTTTCCTGCACACATAGAGCAACAAGAGAAATTGTTTAAAATTAGGGGTGTGCAAATATTCGAAATTTCGCATATGAATCGAATATGTTTCATATTCGGTTCATATTCGTATTAAAGAAATGATATTCGTGAATTTCCGAATATTCGAAAATTCCCGAATACTCTGCAGTGATCGCATACCGTGCCGACTTTCGTAAATTTGATTGTGGCAAAAGCACAATATTTGGGCAAATTATCTGAATATAGAGTTTAAACTCCTAGGAAAACGATATAAAGACCCTGTTTTCTTCTTCATCGTTTATCGCGTGGACCGATCGCATTCCGAAGCCGCTAGGCTTGACCTTGTGCACAATTCCTCAAGTGGACTTTCCCACATACCACACGTGCTGCGAACAAGATGAGGGACGACCCGCTTCTAACAATTGCAACGCGAAAGCGCGTTTATTTTTTATCCTTCTGTAATATGTGATCTAATTAATGCCCACACCCATGGCTTTCGTTTTGTCACCTTAACTCTCCGAGCGTGACCACCGCCATCTTGTTTTGGTGAAACTACGCTATGCGGGAAAGCCTACTTGCGGAATTTCGCGTGAGGCTCCCGAAGGGGTGAGTCGAGGTGTCATAACAGGGCAAGCGATACTGTAAAAATCCCGCCTATTTATTGCATGGTGCATTCTAACCCATGCACCTTTTAAGTGGGCGTAACGGCAGGCGTGACAACGTTCGGAGGGCCCCTGTCACTAGGTCAAAAAATTAACTTGGCCGCGTAGTTTTGGTTTCTGAGCTTCGCCACTCGACCGTGGCAATGGCAACTGTCGGCCCGCGCGTTCGCCAGTAGTCCAATCTCAGCACTGTGCCGCTTTCAGATGCTGACTGACGCGTCACTGGTTAATTTTTTTTCCTTTTTAGAAGCAGTCTCGCCATTCCGACGTCAATGTGCATTCCCATCTCGCTTACGTTCGCGATGTCTTCCAGCACGCCGAAACTCTGTGCTCGTCACGTGATTACAGGTGTTTGCACGATAGAGCCGCCTCATAAGACTACCGCATTTTCGGTAGTTTTTTTTTCCGGGCCGCGAGGCATTTTATAAATCGACCTTCGACTAACCCGGGCATTTCTGTCGGCTCTTTGAACTCCGAATTAATGAGGTTTTACTAGCCATCATGTTATTTTTGTTTCCAGTCTTGTCATGTTATGGATTTCATTTTGCCTGACCACATTGCAGGTTGGATACAGTTATGCTGTTCAATTAAGTAGTATACATTTCTGCGCACATCATGATTTTTTTTTATACGGTGCTCAGGCAGTCTGGTTTTGTTTATGTCAGTTGCAAAGGCCTTACACTATTTTGATAAAAATATGAGCAGCAATCTTTGGGTGTTTATCTTTTGTGAATTTATTTTTTGTGCTTACCAGATATTCGATATTCGAAGCCATTTTTTCTTTATATTCGTATTCGAAAATTTCAATATTCGCACACCCCTATTTAAAATGTCTTTCATTTCATTATAGTTATTTACGGGTCCTCTGCATTTCCAGTGTATTATGAAAGCCATATCATTATGTTGTGTGTCTCTGAAGACAAATTAAATTAACTTGTATTTAGCCCCGTTACTCGGGGGCTCAAATTTTTTGGTCGATCCAAGGAGCTGCACGTCTATATGACGGGGACGGCATCGGGCTGGCTGCCTTGGGTCATGTACATTGCCTCTTCAGAGGCGCTGAACGACCGTGCAGAATGCACGCATACCTTTTACGTAGACCTCGATCTGTGGGAAAATATGTTGAGGCCCGCTACCCTGGTGATCTGCATGGCCTCTTTTGGCGTTGGCAGATTAGTGTTAGCTACTCCACCCGTGGGTGCAGGTGGCCCCGCCAGAGGCTCACCGCGTGTAGCCTGGACAGGTGCCGAAGCCTGGTGTGGTGTGCTGCGGCCACGCACCACATTGCCGAAGTTTGTTTTTGCAGTGACGGAGAATCTGCTTGTTTTAGCGTATCGCCTTCTAGCTTCTTTGAATGAAATGTTTTCAGTAGTTTTCAGAGTAATTATTTCTTCTTTTTTCCAGAACGGACAAGTCCTGGAGTATACAGCATGGTCTCCTTCAGAATTTGCGCACCGCGGGGCAGCAACACATTCATCTGATTGGTGGTTCTTCTAACATTTTGCACAAGTTTTGCGGCCGGGACAACTCTGTGAGTAGTGACCAAACCTATGGCAATTGAAACATCTGCACATTTATTTTCAGGTAGCCGACTTCAATGCTTTCAAGCAGTGCACAGTGCTGGTGTTGAAAGTGAGGATCAGGTGTTTCGTGTCTATTTCCTTGTTATACTGCTGGATCTTTATCCACTGAACATTTATGACATCTTGGTCGGTAAGGCCTTCAAGCATTTTTTTTTCAGAGAGGTGAACAAAATCAATTTTGTCCATGGTAAAACAGCGCGGAAAAAAACACAAGGACGGAACAAACACGACGACACGAGCGCTGTTTCAACTGGTGATTTATTACGCACGTGTGTACAGCGCTCGTGTCATCTTGTTTGTTCCGTCCTTGTGTTTTTTCCGCGCTGTTTTGCCATGGATAACAGTAACCAACTTGCTCAGCTTTCCGTACTTCTAAAAATCAATTTTAGGATGCCTCGAACTGTGTTTAGAAATATGTGTGACGTGATGGAGACAGGAATCTCCCCTATCGATACAATTCAATTGAATTTTTTATTTTTCTAGAAATAATGGATCCTGGAAAGGGTCAAGAGCTAAAAGCTGTCTCGACAGCTTGACTAGGCCCATGACGCCTTCTACAAGGCAGTAGTGGTTTACAGCAACAGGTAGTGTCGATATTAATTGACATCAAGAAATGCAAAGAACAATGAGTTATACAATAGCAGAAATGCAATCGAATTATTAACTAAACAGCATGTGATTTCAAAATGTGTCTTTAGTAACTGTACTTATAGTTTTGAACACAGCACAATACCAACAAGAGAAGTTAAGCAGACAGAAATATAAAGAAAAATAGAATACATACATGTTCATGAAAAACGGCACTTGCAAATGAAAAGGTAAACATGCATAGCCATTCATTCTTTGAATAGAAAATACATTCTCAGTTCTTTAATGCCGCAACTCATCACACATTTATGCTCATTTAGAATAAATGGCAGATTGTGCTGTAGTGACTGAAATTTATAATTATTTCCAAATTTCTGATGGACCCAGACATCATCATTACGTGTGGATAGTGTAACATGTCTTCTTTTTAGAGATCCTAGATTCATTCAAAAGTCTTGAAAAGCTACAGTGGAAAAGTAAAAAGAGCGGAGCAGGCGATACGGATACATATATTCAGCACTAATGATGTTGTAGCTTATAAAAGCACTTCGCGTGGGAGACAGGTAGTCAAGGTTTGCAATATGTCGCATCATCCTTTTTTGAAGTACAACTATCTTTGCAACGTTTCCTTTTGTCGTTGTGGCCCATACTAGACCACAGTAGTCGATATGTGGAGCAAACAGTGCGTGATAAATTTGGATTTTGGCCTGTGTTAGAAGATGTCGGCAGCGAGATAAGATTCCCATCACTGCGGCCAGTTTTCTATGTGTTTATCCCAACTTAAGTTTGAAGAAAACGTAACCCCGAGAATTCTATGTTCATTCACTACTTGAACTTCTTGGCCCTGGCATCTGACAGCATGGCATGTTTTGACTATCTTATTTTTAGCTGTAAATATTACTACTTTCGTCTTCGTAGGATTTATCCTAATGCAATTTAAATTGGACCAGAGGTGTAATTTGTCAAGTATTTGATTACATTTGATAATTAAATCATCTACATTCGGACCCGAAATTATTATACTGCTGTCATCTGCATATATGATAAATTTTACGCTTGAATCAATGTTCACGATATTATTTATGTATATATTAAAAAGTGAAGGCCCTAATACACTGCCTTGTGGTACATCATTTTGCACTGGTAAAAAACGGGATTTCTGATTATCTATGTACACTGCCTGCTTCCTGTTTTCTAAGTATGACTTTATTAAAGCAAGAGGTGTTCCGCGGATTCTACTAAGTGAAAGGTTGTAAATTAAAATATTATGGGTTGAGGCAGTCAAACGCCTTACTAAAATCGATAAACAGGCCGAGAGTGAAAAGGTTTTCTTGAATATTTTGCACAGTAATTTCCTTAAGCGTTAGCAAGGCGGTTTCTGTTGATCGCCCTTTCCGGAAGCCGAATTGGACGTCACATATATTATTCTTACAATGGAAAAATTTAGACATGCGAGTGAATATCACCTACTCTAATCCTTTAGAAAAGACAGGAATGACAGAGACTGGCCTATAATTGCTTGTGTCGTTTCTGTCACCGCCCTTGAATATGACGCTCACCCTACTTATCTTCATTTCGACAGGATAGACGCCTGTTTCTAGAACCAAGTTAAAAATATGAGCAATCACAGGAGCTATGAATTCTATGACATATTTAACTGGTTTTATTTTAAGGTTATCTGCGTCTAAGGCCTTGCTATTGTTTAAGTTCATGAATGTCCTGTAAACTTCTAATTCGTCGGTAGGCTCAAGAAAAAGATTGTCGGCGCATGTCTTTATCGGCATTTCTGAATTGGGTATCTGATTCACAGGTATTCCAACATTCGTGAAATGACTATTGAAATGGTAAGCAAGTGCGTTCCCTGTTTTCAAGTTTTGAGTGTTGGACGGTGTCAAGTGTAGTTCGAGCAGTAAGTCGCCGCTGGCCATTTTTTATACCTTGTACCCAAGGCCTAAGGTATCTGTCAGGCACTTTGCTACCAGAAACAGAGATATCAGTCTTGCTTTTTTGTCGTCAGCTTTGCTATAGATAACAGAATTTTGGGATTGACACTTTTTTTTTTGAAAAAGTCTTCATCGCTCCGCCCTCTTTTTAGAGTCTAGCGATCAGGTTTGGAAAACGGGGTAGCAATAAAATCTTAAGTTTTATCAGCCATGGTGCCAGGAATGGGACAGGAACTTGCCAAGCAAGTCCTGCCCACGCCAGCTATACATCCCAACAATATACCAAATATGACACAACTCAGGGTCGTGGTTGGCACACACAAGGTTAACCCTCGCCACCAAAAAAAAGGAAAAACCAAGAAGTGAGTACGAGATAGGAGAGTTGTGAGAAGGAGAGATATGAAAGTGAAAGATGGAGGGGGAGACAGGAAAAGGCAACTGCTGATTTCCCCTGGTTGGGTCAGGCCGGAGGTGCTGTCTACAGGAAGCTGGGGCGAAAGTGGTGTACATGTTGCCTTTGCCGAGGGGCCTTGAAGTTCCAAACACTCAGCATTGGCTCAACCACCAGGAACCCCTTTTTTCCCGGACACGGTGATGCCATGCACAGCTAGGCGCGGGTGCTCGGGTTCATGGTGTCGCACTGCTCACTATCATCTGTAGTGGGTGAACCACATTTATTGGAGGTCCCAGTAGCCGCGGCTGGTGAGCCAGTGGAGCGGGCTGCTGACATTGGCCAGGCCGGTTTCCGAAAGCGTTTTCTGTTGCACGTGCGAGAACTTCTGGTCAGCGCGAGGCAGGTCACACCAACGTCATCTTTATCAGCACCGCTGGTGATGCCAGCGCCACCACAGATGCTCCCTCCTAGTGCGGTGCGTGATAAAGGAAAAAAAAACGGTACGTACAAGTTTGTATAGGTTGGTCAAATCCAGGACATAGTTAGATTCGTGCAGGCCGCTGGGCGGGTGAAGTACAGGTTGGTCAAATCCAGGACACAGGTTCGTGCAGGCCGCTGGGCGGGTGAAACAAGCTCAGGCGGTCGAGCCTGGCTGCTGCGCAAAGTTTGAGGGGAGCCAAAGGATGAGGATGATGACATAAGGAACAGGCGGGAGAAGTCGAGGAATTGGAGGCGAGCTAGGCGTGCTGCAGTCAGAAGGTGTACTGGGGGGGCCGGCAGTTGGGTTGAAGCGGGCCAGAAAATGTAATTGCAGAAAATGCACCCGTGGGAGGAGTTACAGGTGATATGTGCTTTGCGCTGGCTCAGTGGGTGCAGACGAAGGGATGGTGTGCGGAAGCCGCCGCCATAGAAGAGAAGGGGATGCCTCAGTTGCTGGCGACGAGGAAACAACGGCATACGACACTGGGCTGGAGATCTGTTGCGGGGGCTCGGCCGGCCGTGTAGGGAATTGGTCGAAGAGGTGTAGCGGCTTTATGCAAAAATGAGCTCACTGTGGAATGAGACGGGTGGCTGGGGGCACAAGAAGCAAGTTCGGGGCGTAGTTGTCGAAATAAGAAGGATACGGCAGGGCTGTGTCATCTGTCGCGGAGGCACAGGCACTGGTGAAGGCGCCAGGTGGGCAGGGATGCGTGGCAGGCGTTTCGGGTGGCGCGTTAGGCGCAACATGGCCCTGGGGTGGCATGCATGCGGGCATTGTGACAGGAATGACAGTTGTGCTCACTGTTGTTGGTATTGAGGGAGCAGGCGAACTTGGGACTAGAAGCGAGTCCGAGCCCGGGTCGAGAGAGGGTGCTGCCAGTATTGGACCAAGGGCAGTCGCCACAGCTGGGAAACAGGGCAAGGCAGAAGGTGCCGTGGGTTGGGAGATCACAAGTGGATGGCCTTCCATAGGGGCTGGTGAAGCAAACTTGAGAGAGACTGGGGGGTAGTTTGAGGTAGCTGGTTGAGAAGGTTGGCAAGAGACTGGCGCGCCCTCGCGTGGCACTTGCCAAACCATGTGTGGGGGCACATACAGTGGCGACGATAGTCAGAGACCGGTGTGGGGAGGGGCACCTACGTAGCAGCGGGCGGAGGGAAAGCCAAAACAGCTCAGGAGAGAGTCAGCGGGAGCTTCAAGCCAAAATCCGCCATCAGGCCCTTCTTGAAGTCGGCGTATATGTCGGGGCCAGGAGGCGGCAACCACAGCTGTGCCAGGAGACCGGGTGAGAGTTCGCGGCTGGCGTGCTGATAGCGTAGCCGCTGGCTGGACACGTTGACATAAAAGTGCAAGTTCAGCAACACCAGCCACAAAACGGGGTCTCTGGCATAAAAGCGGGTAGGCTGGGCAGCCGAGGAAGGAGCGCTGATAGGGCTGGAGGAGCTCACCGGATATGATGGTAGGTGCGTACATGGTGGTGAGGAGAAGCTGTCAGAAACCAGGCGCGAACACCGGGCGTGCAGCGGCAAGGCCAAGTGGAGGGACAGGACTGGCAGGAGCGCAGAGCCGGTGGGTGCGGCGTTGCGTGCATCGAAGCTGTCGTCCGATGTCGCCACTTGTGGTGGGAGGTCCACATTTATTGGAAGTCCCGGTAGCCGCGGCTGGTGACGTTGTTGGCCAGGCCAGTTGCCGAAAGCATTCTCCATTGCACGAGCGAGAGCTTCTGGTCTGCGCGAGGCAGGTCCGCCAGTGTAATCATCTGCGCCGCTGGCAGTGCCAGCGCTGTCTCACATCCTCTGCGGGGATGTCCCTGCGGATGCTCGGGAACTCGTGGTGTTGCCACTCACCAATGTCTGCATGTAGCAGAAGGCCCTGTGGGGCAAAATATTTGTTTCACACCTATGAAGAGCGGAAATGACAATTTCGGAGTAAAATGCAGCAGAACTTCATGCCCGTCTCTTCCCACAATTGCATCCCTGATGGCCGCCATCTTGGCTTTGTTTGAAAACTATGGCCCCTTCCCCACATGCTGGTATACTCACTGCTGAAAATCCACATTCAGCGGTTTTTGATGCCTCTGTAATGACCTTCGAATGGCTGGCATGCGCACTTCAAATGCAATTTTCTTAGCTTCGTGTTTTCCTACGTGACTAGCCTTACGGAAGTTTTTATTCTTTTTTATGGTGCAGTTTCAATTACTCTTATACCGTTGAATTCAGAAGGAACTAAACTGTGGAGCTTGCTATTTTTTTGGCTGCGACAAACATTGCAAATTTTATGAACCATAATGTCACCTAACTAGTAAATGGTGGATGAACATAACATTTTTATACGATGATGTACCTCAGGAACAGTGCAATTAGCATAGCTCCAGATCACAGGTCTTTGGTTACAGCTAGCTTCATTTCAGTCAAAAGCAAAAAAAAATGTTGAAAGTGTATTAATGACCTACAGTAAAACTCGTTAATTCGACACTGACGGGACTGCGAAAAATTGTCGAATTAACCGAATGTCGAAATATCGAATGAACCACAAAAAACATTAAATTTGCCCCAGCATGACATACCTTTATTTGGCAAAGAAGTTTGTTATCGTTGTCTGCTTTTTCGGGCGAATTTGAGCGGCTACAATAGCTCTAACAGCTGCCAGATGCTCCACGGCACGCGAACCATCCGGAATTTGTTCACAGAAGTCTTCCAGCACGGACAAGGCTTCTGCGGCTTCTTTCACCGTGCGCTTTGGCGTTTGGGGCAGGTGCTCACAATCGTCATCTTCCGACGAATCGTCATTGTCGGCGCCTGTCACTTCTTGGATGATTTCGTCCTTGGTCAGCTGACCGGCAATGGCGACACCATCATCGATGGACACGTAATCCGCGAGCCGCACGGCAGGAGGCAAAGCGTTGTCGAAACAGCTGTCGTCTTCTGTGGTTGCGTCAGCTGCTTCTGTTGGCAGTTCCCCCACACCGCAGTTCGGTTGCACAAAACCGCTGTGCCGAAAGTAGTTCGCAATAACTGCTGTAGGCGTGTTGGCCCATTCGTGCGCCAGAATGTTCAAAGCGCTGAGGAGCGTAAGGTCGTACTTTTCCCAGCTTCCATACAGAGAAGCATGCGCTGCAATACATGCTTTCTGTACTTGCATTTTATATGCTGGATTATGCCCTGGTCCATGGGCTGAAGGGCTGCGGTTGTATTTGGCGGGAGGAACACAAGCTTAATCCATTCCAGGCCCGACACCTTGCAGTGAGCACTGCAATTGTTTACAACCATGAGGACCTTCCATTTCTCAGCTCGAAAATGCCGATCCATTTGATGAAGCCAGGACTGAAATATGCTGGACGTCATCCAAGCCTTCCTGTTGGCTTGGTATTCAACCGGAAGGCGCCGCGCGTTCTCGAAGCACCTCGGCTTCTGAGCCTTTCCGATCACTAGGAGAGGCAGACGCTCTGTTCCCGTCATGTTGGCGGCAAGTAGCACAGTGACCCTTTCTTTTCTTCTTTTGCCTGCTGTGCAGGGGTCACCTTTAAAGGTGATCGTCTTATCCGGGAGTGCTTTAAAGAAAAGCGCTGTTTCGTCGGCGTTAAATATATTCGGAGCGTCGTATGCAGCTAGGTGTTCACGAAGCCTGGTGATCCGCCACTCCTCAATCCTGTCTTCGTCCACGGATGCTCTTTCGCCACACACACTCTTAAAAGTCAGATTGTGACGGCTTCTGAAGCGAGCAAGCCAACCTTCAGAAGCTTTGAACTCTTCAAGGTTCATTTTTGTGGCGAACCTTTCAGCCTGGGCACAAATTAATGGCCCACTCACAGGGAGGTAGGCCTCATGTGCGTTTCTAATCCATCACATTATGGCTTCTTCGAGTTCCGGGTGGGCCGCAGTCCGCAGTCGTTTCCTTTTGTCACCGTAGGCTTCACTGTCAAATGCCTCCATAATGCTGTTTTCATTCTTCACGTAAGTGGCCAAGGTGGTTCTTTTAACATCATACTTGACCATCACGTCAGAGCGTGAAACACCATCCTTCAGCACCTTCAATATTTCCGCTTTCGTGGCTAGGTCCTTCGCCTGGTTGTACTTCGGCCGCTTTGCCGGTGTCGCCATTGGAGCAGGACGCGATGGCGAGGCGTGCAGGCACGGCGCACTACGCGCTTGAAAACAGCACAGTAAACACGCTGGCAAAGCACGCAATATCCAGAAAAGGCGTGTTAGGGTTCAATAACTGCGATCGTAGCAGTAAGAAACACGGGGCAACGACGACACACGCCAAAACGAGACTTGCTGAAGATAGGTTTAACACGACGACTGAGCACGACTGCAAGAAGCAACGAAGCACAAAGAAAGACGCCGGTCGCTTCGGCCACTGCTAACCTTGCTTCCCTCGCCCTCTCTCGCACTGCTGATGACGATGACCGTACGGATGGCCTACGCTACATTCTTTTTTTCCAACTTTACAGTAGCGCCGCTCTTGGTGGGCCGTGGAACTAGGTCGAATTAACCGATGGGCGGTAAAATTTGTCCAAATTAACAAGAGTTTTGCCCCATAGACTCCTATATATAATTGTAGGGACCATGCGTGCAGGTCGAATTATCCGATTGTCCGAATTAACGGGGGTCGAATTAACGAGCTTTCACTAAGTATTTAGCTAAAGGCTTCGATATTTTTGCCTATTATGAGAACTAATTGAGGTATACTGTAACTAATTATATTTTTGAAAACAGGAAGAACAAACATGTGCACACCCAATTTCATTATGATATCTTCAATAATAAAAAATTTCATTTCAAGACCCACGTCTCCCCTTAAACTAACATCCGAAACGTTAAGCACGCATAAAAAAATAGCAAAAAATACTCGCAACCTAAGGTAAAACTGTTAAGTCATCTTGCAAGCCCATGCACATCTGCCCATAGTAGGAATGGAAGTACAGCTTTAAACCCCACTCAAAAAGCAGCAACTGGAGCTACAATAAAGTGCTACAATACGTACAACTTGCACCCACGTGGAACTTGTACAATTTCATTGTAATAGCATATGAGCTCATACTCACGTATATATCCCCTCCCTTATGGGTGTTCCACAAGTGTTTTTGGGGAATGGTTAAAATGTGCATTGCTGCAAGCTCTTGCAAGCTGTTTTGTTATGTTTTGCCACCAGTGGACTGCACCTTCTCCATAGAAAGTGTTGGCCTTGCCCCTCCTATAACCGACCGCTGATGTGCGCTCGTCCAGATAGGGGTATCTGTCCAACCTACAATGCTTCATGTCATTATTGCTGCTTATGTGAGCATAAAGTCAGCTTCAGTTTCATTTTATTTCCCACAAGTACAGGGCATGTGTGAGGTGTGATGAGGGTGACAGGATAAAAGCTGCATCAAGGGCAGCTTGACTGGCCCCGCCTCACCACACAACACAACATGGCAGCAAGCACAAACAGTTTTAAAAGAGCTGTACACATGTAGTGGGAATAACATCAAGGAGCAATCATTTCATCTTAGCAAAAATATACATACTATGATAAGTGCAAAAAAGGAAAGCAATTAATAGTGCAGTTGTTGAATTACAGTCAGATAATACAGTAAAATTCAGTTAATATTGTCAAATAGATTTTTCTTTGTTAAAGCACGCAGCTGCTCTTCCGTTAGCTTATAGTTGTTTAGTGCACTTGGCAGGCTGTTTCGAAGCATCTGAAGACCGTAGTTCGTACGTGGTCGTGGAACATGCCAATGTTCGTGATGACAGGTGGAAAGAGATGACATGTTGATCTGCAATTTGGCAATGGCCCGAACTGTTGTTCTATTTTTATGGATTTTGAATTTCAGAGAAGCAAACAGCTGATGCTCATTGAGGGAAGAAAGTTTTGCAGTCTTGTGTGTACGGAAGCGATCAGGAGTATGGGCATTGTATGGAGAGTTTGCAATTGCACGAATTGCTTTTTTCTGTAAAATAACCAATCTAGTGACTGATTTCTTGGTGCCATTATACTTCAAACCAAATGACAATACCGTAGATGTGATGCAAAAAGTATGTGTTATAGAGCATTAGCTTTTGGAGGAAAATAAAAAGTGCTGCACTTTTCTTTATATACCTTATGCTTTGCAATGTTTAGTTTAATGTTGTCTGCGTGAAAATTCCAGAGCATATTTTCATGAAAAACAAAGCCCAGAGTTTTTACCGATGAAGAAAATTCTATTTCAGTAGTACTGCACCTCAGTGAATTAAGCGAACATTTGTTTGTTTAGCTTAAAGAGGACCGCTTTTGATTTGGAAAAGTTTATTTTGAGACTATATGCATTTTACCACTTACATAGTTTGTCCAAAAATATGTTGGCAGTTTTGACAAGGTCATTTCCAGTGCTTCCTGTAAAGAATGTATTAGTATCGTCGGCACATATAACATAATTTATGGTTTTGTCTAGAGATATAAGGTCAATAATGCAAGCATTAAAAAGCACTGAGCCCAGAATACTCCCCTGAGGTATGCCATGCCTATTGTTTTGTAGTAAGGACATTTTATTTCCAATACATGTTGCTTGATATCGATTTGTCAAGTAGCTTTTAAACAGATTAAAAGAAATACCACGAACACCGTAGCAAGATAATTTCTCGAGTAAAATATTGGGATTAATACTATCAAATGCCTTTGAAAAATCACGAAAGTCCTAGCATCAGTTGTCATCTTTCAATATTGTCTAAAATTAGTTCTTTTTGCTGAAGTAGAGCTGTCTCAGGAGATCAACCAGTGCGGAAGCCATATTGCAAAGACACTGCAACAGAATTAGCATCAAAGAAACTACTAAGTCTTTTAACTATTACTTTCTCAAGAGGATTTGAAAATATTGGCACTATTGAGATCAGGCTATAATTTCCCGTTATCTTTTTCGCCACTTTTGTAGAATACTGTCACTTTGGCGTTCTTTAGTTGGTCAGGAAATAGACCAGCATACAAAACTAGGTTGTAAAAATCAGTTAGGTATGAGGCAATAAGATCAATCACAGAGCTAACCAGCTGCATTTTCATGCCGCTTATGTCCTTGCATTTGCTCCTCTTCAATGCAGAGAACAAATTGAGGACTTCACACTCATCAGTGGGATTTAACAATACGGAATGTTCTAAGGGGCAGGTAGATACTGCAGGGCATCGGAGTTATAAAGGTTCTCAACTAATGATAGAATATAATCATTAAATTTTTCTGCAAGAGGTTTTCTTGCATGCTGTTGATCATCTATTTCTATTTCCAAAATCTTCTCTGATGCCTGGAAGGCACAATTGAACTAAGCTTTTTCCATGCTTGTTTTGAATCCGTAATTCTTTTGAATATATGTGCATAGTAATGGCGCTTTGCATGTTTCAAACATTTATTTAGTAAGTTTCAATATTTCCTAAAATCCTTTAGAACTTCAGGGTCACGACTCTCAAGGAAATGGTGATAAAGCCTTGTCTTCATCTTTATCATTTTAGTAAATTATTAGTCATCCAGGGCTTTTGTGCACGTTTCGGATTATTTACCACTTTATATGGAAAGTGCTTTTTGTATATTGAAGAAAACAGTGAAATAAAATTTAGTGAAGAGTAAGACAGCAAGTCATCCCACTGTATAAGAGCTATTTCAGTTCAAAAGAGCTGAAGTGTATTTTCTATAATATTCTGAATAATAAAACTTGGTATATGTTTTTTTGTGGGCATAATTTTTGAATCAGCAACTACAAATATTGGTAAATTATCACTTGCTACTACACCTTAAGTACCACTTCGTAAATTATTATGAGGAAGATTAGTAATAAGTCAATTGCCATTGCACTATTTGTAGTAATACGTGTGGAGGTTTTTATAAGGTAGTAAAAGGAATGCGATTCAATGATCAAAACTCTTTTAGTTTTGCAGTACAAGAGAAAAGTCAAACTGTGATGTACTTTTATTGAATACAACCTTTTGTTTATAGAACTTTAAAAATAGGTATTAGTCTCCAAAATAGTGTTTATTAATGTATTACTTTTTTCCCCTCCCCCCATATATAATTCTTGGTAATAGGTGCATGAGGACTGAGGACGCGGTTGAATTCATTTTGGAGCCCTCCATTATGGCGCCTCCACTGTCCACCAAGAAGCGAGACAGTCACTGCGGCATTTCCATTCCTCAACAGCGACTAACAAAATTTTTCAGCAATATATGTTTCTTTTCATATCTAGCTGTGTTTTATGGAAAAGTGTTCGTCTTTGAACTACCCGTTCTGATATCCTAAATTATTTGAACATAATCTATTTGATTCACAACCAATTTTATTTTTAATATTTCTATCTCACAACGTTTAATATTCACACACCTCTAGCAGTAACACCAAGACATATGAAACAATTTAAGCATTAGGAAGTTGTGCTCCATCTTTGATAACGTTCTATTTTTTCTGAAGACGACAAAATTGTTGAATTCTCTTGATGTTTTTATGAGAAACTTATGTAGAAACAACTGCTTTGCAAAGGGGTAGTTATGCTACGTAGTAACACCAAGACACGTCATACTTATGTTTTCGCACTTGCGAAAGAACCAATTTGAACTGTCTGTTTTGTTATGTACATTTTTTCATTTTTAGGTGTTTGTTGCTAATATTATGTCGTGCTCTTTTTAATGGTTTGTTATTGTTTACTCTATTGTTGTCGTCGTTTGGTTATTAATACTGGTTTTTCTGAAGTCTTCTGTGTACAACTTGCTACTCTTTGACCGAGATGCCTCACAAATGTTCACTGCTGTAGCAGATGTCGCCATGTATCCATTTTCTTTGCATGTAATATCATTGCAACCCCAATCCCCTCTGCAATATTTTGACGATTGAGGTTGTTGTAAATAAATAAATACTGCAAGAAAATTTCACCACCAAGGAGTGGCTCGCATTGTCTTAATAATTTTATACCACCAGCGTGAATGCCTAAACATTTTTAATGAGCATGAATGCCATGTTAGAGACATTGACATTTGGTATGTATTCCATATATTATTTGTTAAATTTCTTTAACAACTTGACGTTCATGTACTTGAAGCGACAAAAGCAGAATATTGGTTCATGGGGGTTTAATGTCCCAACGTGACTTGGGCTATATGAGGGATGCTATAGTGAAGGGCTCCGGAGAATTCGACCACCTAGGGTTCTTTAATGTGCACTGACATCACACAGTACACGGGCTTCTAGAATTTCGGCTCCATCGAAATTCGATTGCCGCAGCTGAAATCGAACCCACGTCTTTCGGGTCAGCAGCCGAGCACCATAACCACTGAACTACTGTTGCAACTAAAGGCAGAATATTAAAAATCAACAAGGTATATGCCATATGGGCAGAAAGTTAGGTGGGCGGATGACATTAAGAAGTCTGCGAGCATGTGATGGGTGCATCTGGCAAAAGACAGGGTTAATTGGAGAGACACAGTAGTGACTTTTGCTCTGCAAAGGGCATAGTCAGGCTGATGATGATATTCCATATGAACTAATGACATAAGTTCGTGGAAAAAAATTATGCGCACACTTTCAGGATTAAGCCGCATACAAGAAATGATAAGGAGTATTTCTCAGTCACATTACAAAAGTGCAATGATATGCTGAAAAGACAGTGAAGGTGGGTAAATTTTCCATTGAAAAAAAAACTGCCTTGCAATGGTTTAGTTCACAAAGTAATGTTCAACAGTCTAGCAAGAGAAGAGCAGTTCAGAGTTGGTAGCAAAGTGCTGGAAGTGATAAAGTAATACAAGGAATCTATTTACTTAGAGGGCAGGTGGTGACAGCTGATCCGGATCATGAGAGGGAAATAACTATAGAAAGATAAGAATGGCCTGGAGTGCATATGGCAGGTTCTCTCAGATCATGAATGGCAGTTTACCAATATCCCTCAAGAGAAATGTCTGCAGCAGATGTATCTTACCGGTATTCACCTACGGGGCTGAAACCTGGAGGCTAATGGAAAGGGTTCAGCTGAAGTTAAGGACAATGCAGCGAGCCTTAGAAAGAGAAATGATAGGTGTAACATTAAGAGACTTGAAGCAGACAGTGGGTGAGGGAACAAACGTGGGTTAATGACGTTCTACTTTAAATAAAGAAGAAATGGGCTTGGGCAGGGCATGCAATGTAAAGGCAAGATAACTGCTGGTTCTTGAGGGTAAAGGAGTGGATTCCTAGAGAAGGCAATTATAGCAGGGGGAGCAGAAAGTTAGGTGGGCGAATGAGATTAAGAAGTTTGCAGGCATAGGGTGGGCGGAGCTGGCAAATGACAGGTAATTGGAGAGACATGGGAGAGGCCTTTGCACTGCAGTGGGTGCAGCCAGGATGGTGGTGATGGCTTACAGTGGTAGCTAGTCTAGTTTACAGGAAATATAGATGTATAGTTGGTGGTCAAGCACAAAGTACTCTTTATAAAAATGATTTCAAGGCTTCACTTTGAAGAATGAAGCAGAAGGTATAAACCTTGCATCATTATTCTAATACTTGATGCATGAATTTCGATGGAGACAAAATTCTAGAGGCCCATGTACTGTGCAATGTCAGTGCATGTTAAAAAACACCAGGTGATCGAAATTTCCGGAGCCCTTCACTATGCCGTTCCTTATAGCCTCAGTCGCTTTGGGGCGTTAAACCTCCGTAAACCCATAAACTTGATGCATAAAGATGCTCTACCGATGGCAGTACCTGCCATCTCACGGCAGTGGCATGTTGCTTAACTGCTGCACAACTACTGGCAGGGGTGGTATGAGGACTAGTACCAGCGATCTATGAATTTAAGCTAGAAAATGAGCAATTCAGCATATGTGGGTACTAAACTTATTACTGCTAAGACTCCACATCCTCAAGACAGCTTAAGTGTCCCCTCCAGTTTTTTTTTCTAGTTACATGTAGAAATCACCACTGCATTAATGAGGATGCAATATGAACTCAGTGTTCAGAAATTTCGAGGGCTATATAGGTCGTCTCAACCTCCGGGCAATCTTTTTTCATTTATTTGTTCTACAGAAACCATGCATTCATCATATGCACCTTATGCTGCCATGCTAGGCATTTGTGGTTTTGATTAGTACAAACTGACAGCCATGTGTCATGCCTTTAATAATGTGCTGCTTTTCCAAAGGTGCACGGAAGACAACTGCATTCCATTTTTGTTGCTTGTGAAACTTGATTCTATGGATCTTTCTGGCTGTGTTGATGTTTGTCTGGCAGCAAAAGATGTATTGATTGCTGAAAGAATTGCGTTAAAAATTTATCCCTCAACCCAAATAAAACTTCTCTTGTCAACATTCAAAACCACTCTATGTGCCCACTGCTTTGAAGTAACTGGCAGTGTAGTTTTGCCTCTTGAATCTTCACCTAAAAATCTGTGGCGATGCACAATAGCTTACTTTTGAAATGAGTCTATGATGCCGACTCCTATATATTATTTTTCTGCCTTTTGTAGCTTTTAAAAGCTCCATTTTTAGGGAAAGTATATGCTTTGTCATTAGAACGTGGGACCAGGTCAATGCAGGAAGACTAATTAGTTCACAGTGAAGTAGGAAAATGGCCAGTGCTGGTAATGCATGATGCCACTAAGAATGAGCTACCTCTTAATGCTCACTCAGTTCAGAAAGGGGCGCGAAGTTATTCATTCCACAAAAAGCATGTCAAAACGCGCATCTGTAAGTAATTCTATACTTTTATGCAAGACTAGTGAACCACAGATATCCGTGGTAGGTTCGAGTAAGTTCCGAATATCCAGTGCCAGGCTAAGATGTTCGGTAGGGCATCCCTATGGACGTCCACATCGGAATATACGCTTCGGGAATTCTGTGTATGCCCGAGGCTTTGTAAACGGTGGTCCAAGGGACATTCGTTAACGGATGGCTGGCGGCATCCGCAAGTGTATGTTCAGGGAGCATCTGCAAATATCCCAGCCGCCACGGTGGTTGAGTGGTTATGGCGTTCGGCTGATGGCCAGAAAGATGCGGGTTCGATCCCGGCCACGGCAGTAGAATTTCGATGGAGGCGAAATTCTAGAGGCCCGTGTGCTGTGCGATGTCAGTGCACGTTAAAGAAGCCCAGGTGGTCGAAATTTCCAGTGCCCTTCACTACGGCGTCTCTCATAGCCTGAGTCGCTTTGGGACGTTAAACCCCATAAACTAAACTAAACTAAATTCCAAATATCCCACTAGGAATGTGAACTAAACATCATGGCATTTATATTTCATCTTTCCTCAGAGAAAAATTGGAAAGAAGTTCTATTTTGCAAATGACAAAATTCACTCGATCACATTTCTACCAGCAATGAATTTAATATTCAGAATAAGTAGCAGCCTATCGTGGAACTTGCACTTAAACAATATCTGCTCTTCCACATTTCCAAAACTGCGCTCTTTAAGACAAACTAAAAAATGACCTTCCTAACATTAAGCTACTTTGTTATTCTTCAATAATTCGACCTAACTTGAATATGAATGGATAGTGTGGGACCCGTATACTAAATCTAATGTAAAAAAGTCTGGAAAGAATACAGAGAAGAGCTGTCAGGTTTATTTTTAATAAATATGCAAGGACTGTCTCCCCAACCACATTAATGGAGATAATAAAATTGAACAACTTGAACATCGAAGAAGAAAGCTTAGGTGAGAATTTATTTCTCTCTTATTACATAATGCACTTGGTCTGGATCTCTCATCATAACACCAGCACCAACCAGAAAAACTCAGCACCATCCCAGTTCTGTAACTATTTCAAGAAATATGCTCACCTCCGTTGCTTACACCTTACGAGTTATTTTGCTCTCATAGCTACAGATGACTAACTTACTGGGAATTGTGGAATTACTGCATAGAAGTGAATCTGGTCTGTCAAATTCGCTTGCTTGAATGAATGAGTATGGCTAAAAATTCATCCATGGTCTGTGCAGTATTTTCATGCTGCGTAAACCATGTTTATGGCCAGCTTGAAGAACTTCTTGTGAAAACTGAATATGGCATTTTATGTCATCAATAAAATCATCCCTATTTTGATACACTGCCATTTTGGTTGTTGATGAATTGTGTTACAGATTCTTGCATATGACATACAGCAAGGTGTGTGTCTGATTTTGGACCTTCTGTGGGATTTTAATAAGCCCATGGGCCCTGAAAGATGTACTTGGTGGTTGTAGTTCTGGCTTGCACTACGATGATGGAGAAGGCATTGCCTGCAAAGATCATCAAAATATCTGCTGGCAGATATCTGGGATGGATCTGTTGGTGGCGGAAATACATTTGTACCTCCATAGGAGGTATGTGCGAGAGTTGTTGGACATTGGCGGATTTCCCATGGATATCCGTATATTCAATGATCGAAGGACATGCTTAGGACATCAAATGATCATACACTGGTTGATAGGGGTGCGCACACTTTAACCAGGATTTTTAATAATCATGGCTAGAATTTGGTTCATTCAGTCTAACAAACCTGCTTTAGTTACTGTATAGTTCCTAGAGTTGCGCATTTGTGTTCCCTGCGCCGCTCGCGCGTCTGTTGACTAAACGCGATCACATAGGTGAAAAGCATCCATGCATTGCGGAGAAGGCAACTTTTTTGCATTGTTTAGCACTACATCGTTGCTAAAGGCCATTAGCACACGTACTGTTCTTGTGCTTCGCGGCATTTTATTTTGTCCGAGTGCACATATTCACAAAAAAACAATGTTTTCTTATCAGTAACATGCAAATTTATCAAGTGTTCACTGATTTTTAAGAGGAAAGTGTTTGTGATTTGTGGCATTTACAAAAGGTTGCTAACCACATCAACATGGCGAGTATTTTGTTTGTAACTTATTGAGATAAGCGTTTGTGCAGCCTACGCATTACTAGCAAGCTGTGTTATTCAGTGCAACAGTAATCTGCCTAGAATAAAGCAAGTTTGGCAGCCACAATCAAGCAGATTAAGCCTGCACTCGCTCTGACCACTGGACCAAGTCTGCCTTATGCATGCAGAAGTCTGTTTTGTAACAGAATTTGGATGCTTCGGAGAGCATTATGGTGGACCAATGTGCAACTGTTATCTGTTAACTAACTCTAAGATGAGAAGGCATACAGCATGTCAGTGTGAAACCCTCAGTTTGAGAAGTTCAGCTCAGCTGCTCCTGCTAACACAGTTGTCTTTGTTATAAATGTGTGCATCACTCTGTTAACTATTTTCAGGCATTGGAGCTTGGATGAAGATGCCTAACATAAAAGATCGTAGTCAGTAGCATCACTAGGGTCAATTGCACCTGGTGTGGTGGCCAGCGTGTCACCCTCCCCTCTCCCCTTTCTCTGCAGTGCACGACACTACCGCCATTCTCCACTTTAGTGTTGAGCTCACTAAACCATGCGAGACATTTTTTAATGAATAATTGCATGAAAAATCCAACTGGCGAATTTATTTAAATGTTCATATTTGGAGGGCCAGGAAAACAAAATCTCTGAAATTTGCCTTTTGAACAAAGGTGCACAAATAAAGAGAAATGCAACAGTTTTTATGACATGGATGAACGTGGCTGTAAAAGGAATTACAATTATGTGAGCATTTAGAAGGCTTACAGCGATATGAGTAAGGAAACTGGAAAGAGAGAAAAAGAGAAAATGGTAATTTGGCAAGGGTTGTTCTAAGATATACAGGACCGTTGAATTAATATCTGCATAGATAACTAGAAAAACATCAATAATGAACTGATGTAGACACCTTCCCATCCTGTAAAAAGTGTACTGATTACACAGAAAATATCAAGGACAATTGAAGTGGCAAATGGCACAAAGCCCCATTGTACATATTGAAAACAGCTGAATTCATTGCGGCTGGAATAATCAAGAACAAATTCAACCATTTAAGAGGGTTTAGGCAGATAATGGAAGACGAATTAAATTGCAAGAATGACAAGTCAACATAATTTATTGCTGCAAAACAGAAACCTTTGGAACGTCTAGTTTACTCCACTATGTTGAAACGCTTCTGGACATCTACTCACTAGCAGCTAAGTTTGATTAACCCTCTCCTGCCCAAATTATGACTGCTTAATATAAAAATTGATGATCCAGAGACTAGCATGTGTCGGAAGGGTATAATTAAAAAATGTCGCTGGAGTTTCGTCTGTTCTTTATCAGTTTTTTCGCAAGATCCCAAATGGAATAAGTGGGACTTAGTCGGTGCAAAATGCTTAGTTAGGTGGTTTGTTTTATTTTAATATCAGCTGATTAGCAACCATGCTTATCTTTGCTGAAGTAGAAGTGTGTGTCACTGTTCTTACCAGGAATATGCGATAATGACGTGACACGCAGCTTGCCTTTTTTTTCTCAGTGAGTGCAGGCCAGTGCTCTAATTCTTGAATTTATTGAATACAAGCACTGATTATTTTTAGAGGTGGTGAATAAGAAGCAGCTCGACCCCATTCCCAGCATTTCCAGCCTCTAGCTCACAGGGTCTAGCACAATGCAATGAATAAAAAATTGTACTCCAATATTCTCAAAGGTTGGGTTGCTACAGAAATTTTAAAAGTATTCGTATGGTGAAGGTGCCCCTTGTGATAAAGGTTCATATTCTTGAATTCTGCCTTTTAAGAGCATTAGCTCTTATCAACTTTTCGAGATTCCTGCGATCACAGCACCATCTGTGGCAGCAACTAGAAAACAGCATATCTCACTTGGAGACTTGTAGTGCCATCTACAATAGCATTGTAGAAAAAACCACCTGCCGCGTGCCAATGATGACGTCACAACCCATTATGGCGGATAGAGGTGGAACTATGTGAGTATGACGTCAGGGGACGAAATGGCAGAATAGTTTTAGCTTCTCGAATCTAAAATGGCGGCCATTAAAATTGGTTGTGCCCTCCCATTCCTTCCCACTCACCCCCAAAAAAACATCCTATAACAGGAGAAAAACTGTCCAGTTACGGGAGTGCTGTATGTGTTTACATTCGTTCCACTATATATACTCCAACAACAAGGGGCACCCATCCGGGTAGAAATGTGTACCAAATTTGGTAGGCAAATGAAACCCTATGAGTTGTGGTATAGAAGTAAAACCACAATAAATAATAGGTAAACATTGCATACATGTAATTACTTATTGAAGCATTGCCATATCACGCCACAAGCCGAATTCTAGGCCCACTTTGACACTGCAAATGAAGCAAGTTTCGTTTGGGACGTATCTTGAGGGGGTGTAACTGGACAACGGGTGTGTTGTTCTTTGCTTTCTTTGTCTACTAAACCAAATAGCTAATGCTCATTACTTCAACGTCTTCCAGATGGTGGCGGCCTTTTTTTTTTCAACAGTAACATGCTGCGTCCACAAAATGAATTTTCCTCTTACGACTCTTGTTGGATGCACAGCACAAATTGTTGGGTGAGTTGATTGGCTTTTTGAAAGTTGAAAGCTGGATAGTGGTTTCAACCTTCAGTGCAGTAGCACTACCACTCAGTTTTGCATTGTCCTTCAGTTCGATTTGCTACCATGGGTGAAATTTCATAGAGGTTTCAATGCTTTCGTGTTATGGTTTGTCTTCGTGCGATGAATGTTACTTTTTCTTTGTCTGGTGAATCAACACTTTAACAACTGTGATGGGCTGCTTTCAACACTTCTTCCTTTGAACACGAATAGTGCTGCACTGAACGGAGACATCTTTTTCAGAGGAAAGAATGTGTATTGTTACGTATACAGAGTGCGGAAGAAACAATATTTATACGACACAAGCAGATACAAGTAACTCAGATATGACTGCGCTCCTTATTCTACAACAGGGCCTCCAGGGGCCAGATTATGCAACTGTCACAAATTCTGTCAAAAGTAATTAACAGTGACGTCAAAATAGATGAAACGAAGAGACATCACCGCTTGACACAACGAGGAATCAGCCAATAACAGCAGGGCGGCGCCTTCAGAGCATTTATTTGCACGGTGAGGGGCTGTCTGCTAAATCTTTGTAAAAAGACTTAAAAAATATGCAGCGGTCAAAATAACTATTTTATTTTGCTAAAACATTGCGTTTAAAGTTAAAAAATTTTAAGCAAAACAAAAAGGGTCTGCTAATGTGCTGTAAATTTTGCTGCCATGGGGAGGTGCTGACAGCGGTAAAACATCAAGCCGCTTTGCATGAAAGCAGCTGATTCCACGCCATGTTATTGTTTTTTTAGGCGGCGCCAGAAATCAAGCTACTATGTGGTTGACCTAAGTGAGCAGAAAAATGTGCACGAATGCAGTGAAGGCCGAGCGAACTTGCAAGGAGCGCGCGGAACGAAATTGATGAAGACAACTTGTAGAAGACTGTGTTGTTCGGCTGTTTCGATCGATGACAAAAATGCCAAAAGGGGAGGTGTTGCAGTATGTGACGAGTGATTGTTTCTCTCCCCTTGGGAAACAGAAGACGACCACGAAGTGCCATTTGCTCGGAAAAATGAAGTGCTTTGCCAGCATAAGCTTGTCTTTTTTATATGTAGCTGTGTGTCACAGAGGTGACGACAGAACCCACCCCTTCTGCGCACTAACTTTACAAATTGCCTCCAAAACCCGCTGTACAAATTTGCTCACCGTCGGTTGTGCAATGCAGACGTACGCCTCATTACCAATGACAACTTGAAAGCCGCCGGTACCAAAGAACCACAGTGCACATAGCACCTGCCGCCGCACCGACAACGCGCTCGCACGCGCACCTCCCGGAAAACGTGTCTTCGTGCGCCCTTCTTTGCCATTGCTCACGCCAGCGCAGCTGCATTAGTTGTACGGCCGCGTACACCGTCGCCATTTTCTGTCAAAAACGCAACGGTCAAATTGACCGCCTCTAGACTGTCACAGAAAAGTGTCAATTAGCGCCTGCATAATTAGGTGTGCAACGTCACCACTTCTGCCACATCCGTGACGTAATCTGCAGCCACCTATGATGCAAAAAAGCAAAATGGTCACCGGCTATGACCGGCCAATAAGAGTGAGGCTTATTGACACCTTTTTGACAATTTTTGTAATTGGCAGTTGCGTAATCTCGCCCCTGGTTTCAAAGATCCCATTTGGAATTATTCATAATCAAAAAACATTTTAGTGCTTGTAAATATGTTTTGCCAAAGGAATTTACTTTGAAGGAGTACCATGAGGACTACTTGTACCCTTCTACGTTATTATCAAAAATAGCTCTGCAAGGCCTGAAAACGTAGACATTTTCATTGTAGATGTCAGGTACCTTTAGATAGGCTGCAAATTAGGACCTCCGACCCCTTCATGGTGCCCGGCCAGGGGTGTCCAGAGGAATATTTCAGTGTACAGTGAAAAAGTTGTGCAGCAAGAAAAAATCTAACTGAGGGAAGGACGTGAAGAAGTGTGATACTGACCAATGCTTGGCATCATCCAGGTCAGTGCATGCCGCTTCTAGGTGGTTTCATAGCCTAGGTATTTCGCTTAATGTGTGCCCTCAGGCAACTGTATAGTCAGATAAGGCCCAGAGTTTTGGAATTGAAACATTGAGCTTATTCACAGTTAAAATAGACACTGCGTGCCCCCGCTTCCTTCTATGCTGTAGCTTCTGCCCCTTGAGATCTGCATCCTGCGCAGACCGCACCTCCAGCACCCCCCTTGTCACGCCACTGAACGCAGTGCTTCAGAACAACTCCTGTCTATCTTCACTGGCCAGTTATAGGTTGGGAGCCATAGTCATTAAAACAGCATGTCTGATGCCGGTATCTTGTGTGTGGGGGGAGCGGGACAGTTCCATTGACAACCTTTTGAGCCATGGGTGATGACATAGCTGTGTATTGAACTGCCGCTGGTAACAGGGCATTGCACAAGTATTTTTGTTGGGCCATATGTATGAATACACTCAGGACAGTAGGTTGCCTTTTCGGCGATACAGCAAAGATTTTTCTAGTATTTGATAATGGTGGACTTTGCTTTCCTTCAAGATTACATTGAGATTGTTTGGAATGGGCTCATATTTGTGGTGCTTCGTATCTTGTTTGTTTTGTTTCCACATTCATTTTCATTAATGATTGCCTGCTGTAACGTTAAAACAAGAACGTTTACTATGTGCTCACAAAAAACGTTACTCTATATTGCTAGCCACATGTTAGAGTAACGCTTATTCAGAATATTCATCTAACATTTAATTTCTGTGAAGAATGTAACATAACTAAGGTGAACATTTAGAAAGCATTTCCAAACAGAAATTGAACACCAGCTGAAGTAACATTTGAAGGTGCAAAGGACAAAAGCCAAACTTATGCCTGCGTTTTGGTAAGGAAATGAACCATCTAGCAAATGCTTAAAAAGCATGGTCAAACAAATCTGTGAACACAGTGCATTAGAGCAGTGATATCCTATATACACAATGACTATCAATCAAAAATGCAATGACATATTGCTCATTGCAATGGTCCACCAAGGAAACCAAAAGGCGCATGAGTAAACAAATGTGTGAACAGAGTGCAATACATTATTTATATCTTAGCCACACAGCCATCAATCAAAAATGTTGCCTTCTTCATGGATAGGAAAAGCAAAGGCAAACTAAGTTATTGCGATGTTTGTTAAAGTAGCAGCCTATACTACCCATTCACAGCTGCTCTTCCTGCAGATAAAGTGCTATCACATATAGAAGGGGGCACCCATATTTGCTGCAGTGAAGTTGTGCACCATCTATGCCAAAGAGGCACAATGTTCTTTAATCGTGAGCAGGAAATTATAGCGGGCTCTATTTTTTTGGAAGTGCTTTAAAGGCATGAAATCGCCAATCCTCTTTTATTTATCTTGCACTGACACAAATAATCCCGTAATCAGGAGCTTTCACAAATGTGGGAAAGCTGACAGCCACAAGATACTGCAGAACTTCGCTAACTGCTGTTGCAGAATTATTACTGCAGAAGATGAGGGGGGAATTGAGAGTCTCAGAAAAACTTAACAAAAAAAAATATGAGGTATTTTCTCATTTGCACTGCATTTTAAAGACATCAAGAAGGTGGCTGAGAGACACAGCATGAAGATTGTTGTTTCTCATCTCTACAAGCTTTCTAGCCTGTGCTAGGACATTACAGAGATGCAAAAAATTGAAAAACGGCTGCACTACACACCCTGCTATTCATTCACGAAATATTCCACATGCTGGCTACCACATACATCTTACATGTGGTAAAGTTTATATCGACGAAACTGTAATGCGTCGGGGACAGTTACTGCGCCTAAATTTCCTGTCTTCGTGAGGACACCACCATTTTACTACAGTTTTTTGGTCCACACAAAATCGCATCTCAGAAGGAGCCGGCCTACATCAAGTGAATTCTGAAATCACAGTGAATAAACTAAACAGGCGGTTAGTTGCTATAAATCCGATCTTTTTAATGACATCAAAGGATATAAATACTAAACAGTGGCCCACAGATCAGTAAGATAGCTTAGTACTGAAAAAGTAAGCACCTCAGCTCAAATTCCAAACAGATAACTCGCATTTTATTTGACAGTTCTTACAATTTTGTAGCCACATCCACACAACAAGCACTATAGTGTGGTGTTTGTAACAGAAGAACTGGAAAAACAATTCCTTTGTTGTTACCCTTCAGTACATAAACACGTTTTGCTCTGAATTCTGTGCTGTTCCACAAACACATACCGCGAGAAAGTTCCCGACTCTTGTACACTCTAATGTCTATTATAACAGAGAGTGTTTTAGAGTAGAAATTTTCTAAACAGTTAAAATACTGCCCACATTTTAAGGTCTGTTCACCTGACAGAAGAAAGTTTCTGGCGAGGATGATGTTGCTATCCTTAACGTTGACGCAGCAATCTCCTGGCTTTGTCGACAACAGTGTGTTGCCAACAGTCCACTTCTTGAATTGCTGACCATGGAATTGCCCAGAGACAGGTCCATCACTGTGCTCTGGAGACAATCTGCTGCCTGTGCTAACATGTTGTTGCCAAGGTTCTGCCCTCAACTCAGCAGCTCTCATGAAAACCTGCTCGGTAGGGAGTGCAGGTGCCCTCAGGAGCTGCTTTAGTTTTGCAAGAAAAGCCTCAAATGGAAATGCTGAAAATGATGCAAGGCAGCCGAATTGCCACACATCTGCAGCCAAATGCACTAGGCTGTGCATGTTAAGTGTGCATGCACCATGACCATAGAGTTCTCCAGTGTCAGACACAAAGCTATGAAGCAGCTGCTCCACCTCATTACTGCACATCTGCAGCCAAATGCACTAGGCTGTGCATGTTAAGCGTGTATGCACTACCATCGAGTTCTCCAGCGTTGGATACAAAGCTACGAAGCAGCTGCTCCGCCTCATTATTGTAAGTGATAGAGTACAGGTGATGCAAGAATAGTGATTGCACAGCAGAGCTTCAGAAAGTGCAGATAGAATCGCTCTGCAAGGTGCCCCTTCAAAATAACAGGGCCAAAGTAGATCAGAAAGTTTCGGTACTCAGAAGCCTTCCAATATTCAAAGACTTGTAGTGTCCTCGGGACATGCTTAAGTTCTTTTGGTGTGTTACATGCAAGCGGTGGGCCAATTGCTCAGATATAGCCTGTCATGTTCTGACTTGTAGTTTTGATGAAGATGGGGTAGCAGATGTCCAGTAGTAGACTAGAAGCCTCTTCATGACACCAAGACAGACTAAGTGCATGTAATTGAGAGCAAATTTGCTGACCATTCCAACACCTAGCTCTAGTAGTGGTGATTTGGAGTTACAGTGCTCCAGATACACCATGTTCCTGAAATCTTCATCAGTGCAGAGCAGCCGAGATGTCTGGGAAGATGACCTTCCAGTCTTCTTTCGAGTACACGCCCTTTTGCACACATTTTTCACACGCAAAATAAGCAGTATGCCCTTTTGTGCACTTAATAACTGGCCGTGCAGGTGCATCACAAACGCATGGAGCACTACTTTGAGCACAGCACTTTTGTAACTAATTCCTACATGCAACAAAGAGCTAAGTTCTTGCTTGTATCAGGTCCTGTAGGTAGATTGCAACAGCTGCAGTCTTTGATTCTCCAAATTGCAGTGCAGCAAGGAAGGGCTGATGCTGGGAACCCTCTTCAGCGTGCACAAGTTTGGGCCAAAACTCTTTTGAAGCACTCCAAAAAATCGGCAGACCGTCAACGTTGATGGTCAGTGAAACAGCCGCAGCATTCTGGTCGATCAAGCCATTCTCTAGTAGCTAAATCAGGTTACTAGAAACACCAAAAAAGCAATATGAACTGCTTCCCATACTGATGACTGAGCTGCTGCGCGGTGTTCTGAGAAGTGTTTGGGCAATCGATGGAAGATCTGGATGGCATGTCTGCAGAGTGCTCAAAAGCTCAGTTAAGTGCACAGCAGGCAGGTTTGCGTTCAGTGCCCATGACCTATGTTGCTGGCGAAGCCCCGTAGACGGGATTTGTGTTTCAGGCTGTGACGAAAATTCCAACTGGTGTTCGCTGCTCAGCCATTTGCGCCGCGATGCATTCAAGAAATCGGCAACTTGGGCGACGGCAAGATTATGCGTGCCGTGCGCCTGCAAAGCATCTTCGTCAGAAATGTCAACAGCTGTGCCGGCCTCTTCTACACCGCGGTCAGACTCACTAGTGGAAGGTTCCTCAATAGCTGGATGTGACATTGATGGTTGAGGTTCTGTTGAGGTGCCCCCTGCTTGGAAAATTGCAGCTCTTTTTCTGGCACGACGCCGGCATTTTTGTCGAGTGCCGACGTCTTCAAGACTGTTTTGTCCTTTTCATAAATAAAGGTGGCAAAGTCGCCACCTAATTTAGTATACACAAAGTGCACACGCATGTCATTGCACCCCACACACGGCAGAACAGCACATCGACACATGCAGCCTAGCTGAAAACTCCGCTAGTCGCTCAATGAATGCCCAGCATGCAGCTTGAAGCGAAATGCTGCAGGAGCAGCCGGCGGTGGTGATCGGCGTGGAGATGATGTCGAATCCAGACTCTAACGACGATTCTAGGCCAGGAGCTCAGTTTCGCTGATCAGCCTAAGATACATTCACAAAGTACTGTCGGATCACAAATGACACCAGATACCATTGGCAATGAAAGCAGAAGTATGGAAAACGAAACTATCAACGCTATCAAAGCATCAATGCTGGCTTGGCTTGGCTTGCGGACGAGCAACATTAAGTTAGCCAACAAAGGAGTATATAATATTTATAATTATTATTATTAAAAATTCACACGACGTGTATCTGACATGAGTAAACAAATAAATGTTTAGGTTTTTTTAGCGCTGCCCTCGTCTAGAGTTTTTCTCGTCCGTTGTATGATAGCGATACCCGTGAACCACCGTGTTCGCAGACATTTCTCACGACTCTTCACGCGCCAATTTCGCATGTTTCGCTCCAAAGCGAAAGCGCGAAAGTGGTAATGAAAGCACGGCGTGCTAATGTGAATCTCACACAATCCGCTCAAATCCTCGCTTTTAGCTATCATAATTCAGGGATAGCTTATTACTTTCTACTGTTTTTTCTTCGTAGGATGTACTACATTGTATATTTTCTGTAGGACGAGGGAGTTACCGCTGCGCCCAAGCAGTGGGTTAAAAACGGTGAAGTTTTATGGCCTCCCTACAATTGTCCTCGCTTCTTGAGCGCCGTTAAATATTGCGAAGTCCCTGGCGTTGGATGGCAGGCATACAAGTGCCGTATCATCGGCGAAGCGGGTAAGTGTGTACAGTACGAATTTGCTTTGTTCCTCGTGTACCATGTACACGGCGTCTTATTGACGCCAGCGCTCTTGCAGACGAACGCGCCTATCAAGAAGAGGGGAAAGAAGTGTTGAAGCGCTCGTCCAGGGCTACGCCACTCCTGATTCTCAGCCGCTTAACGCCAACGTGACACTGTAACTGCACTGTTATTTAAACGGTAGCGAGAGCTCAGTTCGGGTCCCCACTGAGATATGCGGGATAGTTACTGCGCAATTCTCCTTTCCTGAAAAACCAGTTTTTTCAAGAGCTGTCAGCAGGCGGTTGTATCTTTCCTGTGCTGTTTAGAATGTGACACTGTGAACACAATATATGCTTGTAACTGCCTCTTAAAATGCAAGTCTCCTGTTTGCATTAATGTCAAGGGCAAAAGATTACAAACCAGTCTGTGCGGCCGCTTAGCTGTTTGCTTTCTTGTGTCCTTGTGCTTTCTTCGGGAGCAATAGACTCATTTGTTGCTGAAGAAGTTGGATTCAAGAACATCATTTCTTTTTGTTCCCCGCCACTGAATTCAAACTAGTGATGTCAATACCGAAAATGACTCCGTGACCACTTTTTGGAAGTAAAAGCATGGTGTCTTAGCCTCAGAGACTCCAAAAAAAATGTGTTGGGGTCGCCAAAGTTTGGGAAACCAGCGTGTGGCGGTGATACCTATATTTCATTTTTCTCTTTTCTGGCTTTTGAATGCTCAATCGGCAGTGAAAATAGTCTCTTTGCCATTAGAGTGATGTAATCAGTTAATGCCTGACAACTTCATTTTGTCTTCAACCAGATGACTTCTTTTTTGGCGTCATTTTAGCAGATCTCTGAGGCTAATACACGCATGATGTCAAAACTTGAACTCAAAGGCAGGAAAACAGTTCTATTTTTAAAATATCTTTTTGCTGCCAAACAAAGACCAACATACACACAACCAAAACAATCAATTTTAATAGCTATAGCTCTAAAATTGTCCTCAGTGTCCTTTTAAGTAGGTGGAACCACTGAACCATGCATAAACTGGTTTGTAAGTGGTTTGTGCTTAAATTGTCAAGAAAGCTGAACCAAATGTCTCTGAAGTGTCTCTGAAAGGCTGGCCAACATTTAGAGTGAAAGATGCAGCTATCGTTTTAAATACAGTTATCATCCTTAGCAGGTTGGTTAACATTTGATGCAATTTTGTAATATAATAAACTGCAGTCTATGGGGCACACTGTAGTGAAGAGCACTAGATATGTTTAAACCACCTGGACCATTGATTTATTTTGTACATCGAACATAGGCATTTTTTGCATTTTTTTTATATAAGAAATGTGGGTTGCCCCAGCTAAGAATCTTACTCGTGGGTAGGTTGTTGTATGGTTTGTGGAATACTATGAATGCCACTCCTGCATAATACTGGTGCTTGAGAAGCTCTTGCAACAAAAAAATGAGCAGCATTAGTGAACATGTATTTGTTGGCTTTAGCTGGCTTTAAAGAAAGCAATTTTTTCTATTTTAATGATGTACAGCTGACTTTTTAAATATTGCAATGCCTTCAGGAACATATGTAGAAGCCCGAAGAAAGGAGAATCTGGCAGAGGAGGAATCGGATTTGGGATCAGAAGAAGAAATACCTACGAAAAGATTAAGCAAACTTCCGCAAAGGTTATTCCTTGCAAGTGAGTACTGTGTGTGCTTTGTAAACAGTATTAAATACTACGAATGTATTATCTACCTGTTACATATGCAGCTGTGTGCTATAGAGTTTTTAGAGGTGAAATCACAGAGGATTGAGATGTCCATACAACAAACAGTGACTAGCGTGGCATGGCTGAGGCACATTTACACCTAATGTTTCTTGCAGTCGGCTGTGAAAGCAGCCCAGAACCGGAAGACCCAGAGCAATGTGTTGGGAAAAAAAAAGGATGCGGCCTGTTGTGTCACCCGACAGTTCGGATAGCGACTCAGATATTCAGCGTCTCATGGCATCTGGTCCAACACAGTCTTTACCGTTTGTTCGGTGCCCGCTTGCCAGGCAATCACAAAACAGAGCTCAAGAAGGAACAGGCCTGAATGAACTGAAAGGTGGAAATGTATTTATAGTTATCTTAGTGCTTTTAGTGTACAATACCCAAAATTTTGTTTTGTGATGTTGAAACGATTTGGTTATACAGCATTGTACCCTATAAAGATATTTGGTCTTGGATGCTTAGATAAAGAAATCCTTTGTGAGTAGGTGGCCAGATGAAGTGACAAAGGTTATAAAATTAAAATATGCAGAGTAAGTGCAGGTAGTGCAGGGCATTGGAGAACTGAAGAGTGATAGAAATGGCTCTGTACTACAGAGGGATAACACAACTTGTTACAATCATGTATTGAGTTAATACAGGGTTAAGAGTTCTTGCAATTTAATGCATACTACCCTAAATGTTCTTAGTGGTCTGATCGACTGATAAACCAAAAATGCCATATGTCACCTGAGCCAATGCAAGCACGAAAATTGCAGTGTTTTAACAGTAGCAGCAAAAGAACTAAATTTTTCAGGCAACAAATCGATAAAAGCAGAGACAGCACATCATTGATAGAAACGCATCACCTCATCATGATACACTGGCATGCATTAGAACAAGTAAAATAAGTCGGAAAAGGGCTTAAGGCTACTCTTGGTTTTTCATAGCAGAAGGTACTCAGTTAATTCATCATCATCATCAGCCTTACTACACTCACTGCAGGGCAAAGGCCTCTCTCATGTCTCTCTAATTAACCCTGTCCTTTGTCAGCTGCATCAACCCTTTGCCTGCAAACTTCTTAATCTCATCCACCCACCTAACCTTCTGGTGCCCCCTACTATGTTTACTTTCTCTTGGAATCCACTCCGTCACTCTTAAGGACCAGCGGTTATCTTGCCTTCACATTACATGCCCTGCCCAGGCCCATTTTTTTCTCTTGATTTCGACTAGAATTTTATTAACCCGCGTTTGTTCCCTCACCCACTCTGCCCGCTTCCGGTCTCTTAACGTTACACTTATCATTTTTCTTTCCGTGGCTAGCTGTATTGTCCTTAACTTAAGCTGAATTCTTTTTGTTAGCCTCCATGTTTCTGCCCTGTAGGTGAGTACCGGTAAGATAAAGCTGTTGAGGGAAATTGGTAAACTGCCACTCATGATCAGCGAGAACCTGCTATATGCGCTCCACCCCCTTCTTATCCTTCAAGTTATCTCCCTCTCATGATCCGGATCAGCTGTCACTACCTGCCCTAAGTAGATGTATTCCTTCACAACTTCCAGGCTCTCGCTGCCAATTCTGAACTGCTGTTCTCTTGCTAGACTGTTGAACATTACCTTGGTTTTCTGCATGTTAATTTTTAGACCCATCGTTCCGCTCTGCCTGTCTAACTCATTGATCATGATTTGCAGTTCACCTCCTGAGTGACTCAACAAAGCAATGTCATCAGCGAATCACAGATTATTTAGGTACTCTTCATTTATTCTTATTCCCAACTGTTCCCAATTCAGGCCTCAGAATACCTCCTGTAAACAGGCGGTGAATAGCATTGGCAAGATCGTGTCTCCTTGCCTGACACCCTTCCTTATTGGAATTTTATTGCTGACATTATGGAGGACTATAGTAGCTGTGCCGTTGCTATATAAATATCTTCCAGTATTTTGACATAAGGCTTTTCTACTTCCTGATTACGCAATGCCTGTATGACTGCTGAGGTTTCCACTGAGTCGAATGCTTAATCATAATCAATGAAAGGTCTATTTAGAGGTTGGTTATATTCTGCACATTTCTCTATCATCTGATTGATAGTGTGAATATGATATATTGTGGAATATCTTTAATGAAAGCCTGCCTGATCCTTTGGTTGATTAAAGTCTAAGGTAGCCCTGATTCTATTAGCGATTAGCTTACTAAATACTTTGTGTGCAACAAATAGTGAACTGATCGGTCTGTAATTTTTCAAGTCTTTGGCCTCTCCCTTCTTATGAATTAGGATAATTTTTGCATTCTTCCAAGCTTCTGGTACAGTCAAGGTCATAAGGCATTGCGTATACAGGGTGGCTAGTTTTTCTAGCACGATGTCCCCTCCATCCTTCAACAGATCTGCTGTTACCTGATCCTCCCCAGCTGCTTTTCCCCTTTTCATTGCTCCTAAGGCTTTCTTTACTTCTTCATTCGTTACTGGCGGGATGACGCATTGCTGTGCACTGCTATCTTTCTCATTAACGCTCTGATTACATTGGCTACTGTACAGGTCTGTGTAGAATTCTTCGGCTACGTTAACTATCTTATCCATATTGCTAATGACATTGCCCTGCTTGTCTCTTAAGGCATACATCTGGTTTTTTCCTATGCCTAGTTTCCTCTTCACTACTTTTAGGCTACCTCCGTTCTTTAGAGCATTCTCGATTCTCTCCATATTAAACTTCCTTGTGTCGGCTACCTTGCGCTTATTTATTAACTTTGATAGCTCGGTTAGTTCTATTCTGTCGGTAGGGTTAGACGTCCTCATACTTTGGCACTTAATCAGATCTTTCGTCACCTGAGATGGCTTTCCGGTATCCTGTCGAAGTGTCCTACCACCTACTTCTACTGTGCACTCCGTAATGATTGATGTAAGATTGTCGTTCATTGTATGAACATCAAGATCGTCTTCCTCAGTGAAAGCCGAATATCTGTTTTTCAGCGCTATCCTAAACTCCTGTACTTTCCCTCTTACGGCTAACTCATTAATGGTCTTCCTCTTCACTAGCTTCTTCGGCTCCCTCTTCAAGTCTAAGCTAATTCGAGACTTTACCATTCTGTGGTCGCTACAACGCACCTTTCCGAGGATGGCCACATCTTGAATGATGCCAGGTTTAGCGCATAGTATGAAGTTGATTTAAATTTTGGTCTCACCATTGGGGCTCTTCCAGGTCCCCTTCCTGTTTTCTCGTTTGCGGAAGAATGTATTCATTATCCGTAAATTATTTCCATATGCGAATTCGACTAATAACTCTCCCCTGCTATTTCTAAAACCTATCCCATAGTCACCTACCACATGGTCGTCAGCCTGCTACTTGCCCACCTTCGCATTGAAGTCATCCATCAGTACAGTGTAGTGTGATTTTTCTTTATTCATTGCAGAATCTACGTCCTCATAGAAACTTTCAACAGTCTGGTCATCATGGCTGGATGTGGGCACGAAGGCCTGCACCACTTTCAGATTGTACCTCCTATTCAGCCTAAGTACTATAGCTGCTACCCTCTTGTTAATAATATAGAACTCCTCTACGTTGCCAGCTATATCCTTATTAATGAGGAATCCCACACCTAGTTCTCGTCTATTCTCTAATCCGCGATAGCACAGTATGTGTCCATCCTTTAATGCTGTATACACGTCACCTGTCCTCCTAACTGCGCTAAGCCCTATCACATCCCATTTAATTCCATCTTGTTCCTCAAGCAGCACTGCTAGGCTAGCCTCACTAGATAAAGTTCTAGCATTATATGTGCCAGGTTCAGATTCTAATGGCGGCCTGTCCAGGCCTTGTGACAAATTTTTTACATTGCTCCTATTGTGGAGTAATTTCTGAGCTCTTATGAGACTAAAAAACTGCCATGAAAAAAAAACTTTCATGTTACAAATTATGTGTCCAGGAGAAACAGTTTTGCAATGAGATCAATTCACATCTTAAAGTGCAACCAATAATAATTGTTCTAATTATTTGAATATAATACAGCATACTTGTGTGTGCTAACAACCACCATTCCTTTTCAGTGTGTAGATATTAAGATGCATAGTTTGACCTAAAGGTTTGTTACATGGACTTGGAAATAAATTTATACAGGGGACATATTGCTGAAAAGAATGTATTGGTGGGTCAGGTCCTAGTTTTTGAAAGGGCAGTTTGAATTACTCCTTTGTGCATATATTAGCTTCCCTTTGTCTTTTATCCCCGTACTGCAGGTCTGCTCAGCAACATTGCAGGCTCTCTGAGCCGAATAGAAGAAAAACTGCAGTAGCATAGTGAGGCTCTCGGCAGAATTGAAGTCTGTATGAGCAAGAGAACTGAAGCGGTGCCTTCAGTACTTGAAGACACGGTTAATCTTTTTCCGTTATCAAGTACAGAAGCAGTGGCCTCTTTGCAACAGCCGCTGGATCAGGCAGAAAACAGAAAGGCTTTGGCAAGTTTTTCCAAATACTTTCAGTACCACATTGTTTTGAATGGGCTTTGTTTTCTAATCGGATGGCAGGAAATTTTATATTTTCATATTTTTGGTGTGTAATGACTATATTGAGTCATAAAATTAGTATAAATCAGCAAATACTGAAGACATTGTTTGCCTTCAGATGCTGAACACATGTAAACTTGAAGTAACTGAGAGCCACATGTAGCAAAACGAAACCTATTGTCTGATACAAGCAAACAGTGAAGCATTCCCTAGAACCAAGAGCCTGCTTAAAATTTTCACTTCATTTGTGCCACAGGGCAGTGTCTGAGTTCTGTAGAAGAACATGCTCATGACTCTACTTTGATAGTTTTGCTCAAAGCTTGCTATTCCTGGTATATTCTTACAGTGAAGATTTTAACAGTATACTGAAAAAAAAATAACATACTATGTGCTACTGGAACCTATTCAACCTTCAAAGGGGCTGAAAAAAATAGATAACTTCTTCATTGTTAATGCAGTGGACTGTCCTTAACTTTAAGCTCGCCTGGCTCAAACTGCCAGTTTATTAGCAATGAAGCTTCAGTTCTCTCCATATAAAGTCTATTGAAAAGCTTCCCCTATTTTGAAATCTGCATAATTTAAACATATTTTCAGTCCTCTCAGAGTTTGGATTACTGACCCAACTGGAGATTTTAATGACACAGGAAATTTTTCAGTATGAGGTTAACCTGTTATTCATATCAAACGGCACCTAATTTAATTTTTTAGAATGCCGTGTCTCATTTAAATACGACAAGTATGTTGACATTATAGCAAAACCTGTGCACAGCTGTTGCAGAAAAATTGTTTTGCACCTTAAGTTTCTTTCAAACGATTTTTTTAGTCACTTGTCAGAAACAACTGCTGGCCATGTTTCATAATTCTAGGATACTCATAAACAAATGTTGATAATGCTGCACTTTAACTTTCTGTACCAAACTGTCTTATACAATTGGAATTTCTTCACTGTGTACAAGGTGTATTTTAGTGATAGATCAAAACATTGGGTTAACCAATTGCAAAACTAGTTATGCTGGAATATGCGTAGTTAATTCATTTATGCCTTTGTCTACTGCAGTACTTGTTTCACACCTCTTCCTATCACGGATGAAGGCGATGTTGCCAGCCAAGCAGTATCTGTAGCCAGAAACACTCTTTGAATGAAGGTACGTATTTGTTCCCTCTAGTTTATATAATAAAACTGTGCTCAATGGCTGTAATGTCAGCACCTAAGTCATACTTGAGGAGCCCCGCTGGTTTTGCTATAGTAGATTGCTGCATCATTTATAGTGTTATCACATCACTGGAGCATAAACTTTGTGTTGTATATGGTTTTCATTGTGTTGGTCATTAATTTTCTATTTCTGATGCTTGAGCAAGTGTTTGTGGAGTAAACATTAAGTAATGATTAAATTTCAATATTATGGGTACATTTCAGACTTCTTGTTTACTGATGCCCGATTTGAGAATTAGTTTGTACTGAGGTTTATCACACCTGTGGAGTACGTGACCTGATGAGAGAACTAAAGATTAGCTGCAGGAGTCTAATAATAGAGCTCTAGTGAATGCAGAGGCTACAAGGAAAAGTCTGGAATTGAAATAAAAACTAAATGTTGGGTGGAAATGAGATTACTTCTACTACACATATACATGCCTAATTTGAGCACATATTATTCGAAGAAATTCAGCGTTCTGGCTGCCTGTATACTCTTGGTATAAAACTACGTTTTCGATTTTTGGGTGCAACATTTTTTCTAGATACACTCATATCTATCAATACTGCAGTCATATGCACGTGCCAGAGGGGGGTCAAGATGGGCAGTGGCCCACCGAATAGACAAGGGGAAGGGGTGCACAAATTTTTTACCATATTGTTCCCTGCTACTCAGTGCACATGAACGGGTGCTACCATGAATTTTGGCCCCCTCTTTATGGAGAGGTCTCTGCACGCCTTTTTTCTGATGAGAGCTTTGGTTGTACACTTGTGTGTGCATATAAGAAAATAGGAAGAGTTAACTTGCATCCTTAATTTTGTGAAGTTTCATTGCTGCATCCTATTTTCATATTTAAATATAAAAGCAAAATTGAATTCATATATGTAATTGGGACTTGCTGCAGTGTTTTCAGATTGGCACAATACGCAAAGCACAAATGAGTTTGAAAAATAGTACTTGTTTGAACTTGAAAAAAACCAGTCACAAAAGACAAGGGGCAAGAGAAGGAGTGTTCACGCCACAGCGACTGGACTATCAACTGAGATTTATTAGAAATACCATAGTCCCAGCAAGGCCAGCAGAGCATGCGCAACAGCAGCATCACAAATCACAGTGCATAGACATGCAAGATATCACATCTACCATGACCGACCTAAAGAAGCAAATTCTTTCTCAAATAAGTGCACTGAGTTTGTGCTAATGCAATCATGGCCCAACAGACTGATAAGTTATACTTCCAAGATTTCTCGCTCTTTTCACTTGCCTCTACCAAGAATCGTTACATTGCTGAACAGTGGATAACACCCACATTCATTGCAATGGCAAGGCAAGTTGGCACCATCATTGGGCCCCAGGGAGGAGTGGTGTTCACGCAGCTGGTCACTAATACACCGACCAGTTTGGCTTATGTGTACTCTCTCACATGTGAGGGGGAACTTGCACATGACCTGTGCTACACACGCCGTGAAACGGTTCTCGTGCTGCATTGTGCAAACATGGTTCCTTTCCCTACCTCGAGAAATGCGTAAGCACAGACCCGAAAGCTTGCAAGGAGCAGAAAACAGCACACTCACTCCCTGCTTGGCCGCAACTTTTTTGATGCTCTGGTTCACTTTATGCACATACGGCATAACCTCGAGTTTCTTGCATTCAGTTGCCCCAACATCACTCCACTTCGTTCACCTTCAGCAGCTTCTCTTGTCCCTTGACTTTGGTGACTGCTTTTTTCAAGTTACAATGTATGAGCTGGCTCATAATTCGACCCTTCTGAGTACTTGTTTTGCTCATTTGCTTTAATGTTTTTAGTGTGCTGTTAGTCTTAACTTCAAATCTTAGTGAAAAACAGCGCACAAGCAAACACAGACAGAAAGAAGGTGACAAGCGCTGTTTTTCACTAAGATGCAAAACCAACTAGCCCATTCAGCTGCTTTATTAACTTCAAAGTCAGATCATTTTCTTTGAGCAGCAATTTGTTCTTACAGAATCACACTTGCGATGTCTTTTTTCTGTCATATTCGAATTGATTTTTTCTTGGACATTCATGGAATGGAACATTTAGGATATGGATTCCCAGAGGGCATAAAAAAATTGATATATATGTCAAGAGAACCTTATCTGAACCATGTTGTCGGTGTGATGTAGAGAAAGCTATTCAAAGATTGTGGGCTATACGCCTCACAATAATTAAGGAGCCTAAGAGAAATAGTTGAAAAGTTAAATATTCATAATTAGTTGAGCAATTGCTAGTTAGTGCATCTTAACAGTATTCTGATGTACTACATGCCTGACAAATCTATTCTGAAAAAAACACTCTTCTAACTCAAAAAGCTGATTTTAAAAATTGCTGAAAATCTAGGTGGTTTTCAAATTGCATGAAACCCTGTGGTCGGGAAGAAAGGACCTTGAAAATCATGTGTAAATTTTTTCCCGATTTCGGTCCGCAAACAGAGCTGCAATCTCTTCTTAAACATCCGCCGCCGGCACGCCCTCATCGCTTCTGGAAGCGCCGGGTGTAGCAACGATCAAGAGGGAGAGCTGGCAGAAGTGACGCCATTCACTTAGAGTTGGCCGGCCGTCCGGTTGCGCTTGCCTTGCTGCAGCCCGCGCTTTGGCGAACCACAGATCAACGTAATCATCTGCCAGTCCGTTCACTTTCTCTCATTGGGGCTTTCCGTGTAATGCTTGAAGCCTGTATATAAACCAGTTTTGGCATGGTACTTCTTTCGAACAGTCCTCATCACACAGCTTGGTAAAATCCGTTGGTTGTTCTCCCCCAGCCTCTTCCAAGTTAACCAGAAAGTCTGGTGGTACGCAGCATGACAAAACACCCTGCACAAAATATGTGCATCAATATTTCTCTTTTAGTTATATTACTTTCTTACCTGTTCGTAAAATCTTTGCCTTTTCCAGCTGGTTCACATCCATGCTGAGCTAAGGCCACTTCCAGCACTGTCTTTGAGGCACACAGTCTTGAACTCTTTTGAGCTCATTACGCACTGTGTGCCTTTTTGCTTTTTCCTGACTGCTTGCAGCTCATGGCAGCACAAGCAATTCTCATCTTTCATCAGCAAATGCAGCTGCACCTAACTGAAGAAAAAAGTGATTATATAAGCCTAGTAAACTTGAGCAAAGCAAACATTTGCCTTCATGAGCGCTTGGTCATGGCTGACGATCAACACTGGCACCAGAATTCGTGCTAATTTGTCCTTGAGTCAGAACGGCAAAGATGTTGAGCCGCAGTACGCATACATGTATATCATCCACAAGTAATTCTGCTGGTTATCTCGATATGCAACAGCAGCAACTATATCTCGCAGCACACTAGTTTTGATGAGCAGCACTGTGAGCTCCGAAACGCAGCCATAATTAATGTTCAAAAGCTTGTTCGGCATGCAAAAGACAATGCATGGAGGTAAGTGCAGAAGCTTCATATTTGAACAATAGCCCGAAGATGCGACAGAAGGAATGCGCACACGGGAGCTCCCTCTCAGCCGCCTCCTCTCTTCACGCTGCAGTACAGCAGTGAACCCACTCCAACTCATCCAGTTTGGCATTGTTTTGCAGTTCTAAAAGGCCTTTGGGTGCAATTAGGCAAGCAACTATAAATAAATGAACAAACAAATGCTTTATCTCGTGCAACTCGTGTAAGCATGTCGGTGATCTGATTTAGATCATGTTTACAGGCGTTACAAAAAGTTGGTCAAGAGAAAAAAAAACGAAAAAAAGACGCAGGACCAGGAAAAGACACACACAGACTGTTGCCGGAAAGAAGTTGGTGGCCAGGCTTTTATGCAGCAGTGGTACACAACAACTTTTCTGCGCAATTTCCTTTTTTTTAAATTGCCACTTGCTCATGCACCTACACAAAACATACGTATCAGTTGAGATTCGGTTTTCGTGTTACCCTGGTAGGACGTGAAAGGCCCATACTGGGTTAACGAAATTTCCGGTTTGCAGGTGCCACCATGCAATCACTTCTCTATTACTTAGCTTCTTATCCAGCGGTGGCACCAGTTTTCTGTCCTGTAGTCTGTAGTTCACAACGATTTCGGAATAGGTTTGCACGTGCTCATCCAGGTTCCGGTAGGCCGGCGGTTCCACGGTTACCCGGAAGCAAAGAATATGGGAATGCCCTGAATACCCCGGAGTCAACGAAGATATTGACAGCAGAGAAAGCTGGGAACTCTTGCTGCACAGCGAAGAACCCGCTCGGCAGAAACAAGCCAATCCGCCTTGCGGCTGAGGCCACGAGGAGATAAAATTTCTTTGTTAGCCTTTAGTCACGGAGGCCCCGGCCTCCGCCCTCCAGGCTCGCGTGCCAGTGGCGATGAGTAGTAAGGGGTCTTCATTTCCGGTGGAAATAAAAGCTGTCATCCATCCATCCATCCAGTCGAGATTTCCACATGAAAATGTCGCGACGTGACTTTCGCTGCCGGCGCACTCTACGACGTCTTTGTTTCTGCTGTTTTCTGAAGCTGTTGATGGCTTGAACATGCATGGTGAAAGTCCAAACTGTTGAATACTGCTTGAATTATCCATAATTTCCAAAACATAGTCCTTAAAAGCCAGCTGAAGCAACGCTCTACGCAGCAGCGCCGTCGGTGCCGGCCAGAGATCCCCGTGGATGACATCACGACAGTCCCGGCCAATTGCGGGCAAGAGCAGTGTTCGGTGCCCTAAGGCGATGGAGCATGTTTTCGTCTAAAAACAGCTTTTTACCTTTCTTTTCACTCTTTTTGAATGAGATATTCTTTTTCAGCTGACTAAAAGCTTTCAAATGACCTAACTAAATTTTTTTGAAAAGGCTTCAGCTTCCCTTTAATTATACTTTAAGGCAGCCATCTAATCCTGTTGCATAAACAGTGCCTGTAAGTAACAGTATCTAATCCTGTTGCATAAACAGTGCCTGTAAGTAACAGTACACACATCAAGAGTTGCTGAAACGTGTGCTTAATGTTACATGAACATTTCTTTTTATGTGATTGTTTGTTAGCCTGATGTTTATAGAAACGTCTAACAAGCACGAAAGAGGAAACTAGCAAGGTTCAGGTAACGTTGCTGGTTAACATTTCATACCATTCAGATAACATTGCCACAATTAAAATGCGTTACTTGGGTTGATGATTCATTCCTTGTGACTTTCCCACCCAGTAACCATATATTTTCTCATAGGTTTCTGCTGTTATTTTCTCCCACCTTTGCTCTCTTCTGGTGTCATATTTGTGCTTTCTACTCATGCCAAGTAGCATGCATAAGCGGGAGACTAATGAGAGCAAGTGACTTGCAACTACTAAGTCACCCTCTTCATTTGCGTGTGGGAGAAGACAGTTTAGTATTTCCTTCTTTTTATTTTTAGTAATGCAGCTCATTGTCTATTTCAAGATGCTACCAATGTTTGCCATCTCTTCTGTGAACTTTGTATGTAATTAAGAGTGAAATATGTGTTTTCAAATTTACACAATTTTCAAGTAAATGCATGGAGCACAGGTATCCCAGCCTTTCAAGAAGAGCTGGAATGAGTCACTATTTTTTTCGTGCTTGAAATTTTATGGCTAGTGTCTGAACACTATGAAAGATTTGGGGTATTTACTCATTTTTTTATCATGCAACTATGCTGTTATGGGAGCAGCCTCATCCAGTTGCATTCTATTTTGTTTGTGGCGAGAAGTATAAAAAAAATGCTCAAGAAGGAATGAAATGAAGTCATGTCATGGGAATAGGTGATGTATTTTCCCTTTTGTCTGTTTTTCAGGTTGAAAGCCGATCTCATATTTGCTTGAGGGTTGCAGTATCCAATCCAGCAGTTTGTGAATAACGTGATGTCTAATCTCTCTCCCTCTTTAGGCCCTTCTCACTTGTTTTATTTGTTGCTTCACTGTTTAGTACTTGTAGTGTATTCTGTGACTGTTATTTTAGACGTTCATTCGGAAGATGAAACTCTGCCGCTGAAACCCTTGCAATTGTGCCTAATTATTGTTTGAGACCTCATGTATCAATAATATATAGTAATATCCTTGTCGCTTACAAGGCTGGCATCCTTGCATGTTTTATCTACACCGAAAAGCAATTTTAAGTTGCTATGTTGATTAAAACAACTGCAGGGCCTCACATTTCTGCTTTCTTATAGTTATGCATCACGCATTCTGTCTTTTTTTCAAGTTTGATTTTGACACGGTTGGAAAGGCTGCATCACTGTGTGTGAACACTAGTAGCAGCTGCAAGTTGAAACGTGCTTTGCACAGTCTTGTTTGTTCTCATGTGCTTTAGGGAAAGTGGTGCTAAAAACAATTTTGTGCTTGCAACGTAACCTTGCACAATGGGCAGGTTGGTGCATCTGAACTAGCAAGTAATAAATGCATGCTTCTCTTTTTGTAACAAGTCATGCTGTACTCTGATCAAGTCATGCAATGACATGTGATGTTTGTAGTTTTTTTTGCTCAATTCAGCTAAAAATACATGCCTAAAAATATAGCTACAAGTACATGAGAAAACATGCCTAGCTTAAAACAGAACAGTTTTTATTTTAGGTCTGCATCGCCTTAAGCAAGGCTTGGTTCTTTGATGTTGACAATATCTAGCCAGCTTTGTTTAAGGTATCGTTACCATTCATTCCCGTATAGACATAGGCCAGCTGTTATCAATGCATTGAGGCATACTTTTCGTTTATAAAGAAATCTATGCTTTGTTTGCACAGGTTTGGCCGCACCTAAGCTTTGCTGCAGCTCGTCTCCTCGAACAAAATCTCAAGGAGGCAGGCAGCCATTCCTGTGCCCCGAGTGCGGCTTTGCTACAGTCTGTATCCCTTCATTTTAAGAGACACCAGAGAATCCATACTGGAGAACGTCCTTACCAGTGCAGCCATTGCAACAAGGCCTTTATAGCTACAGGAAAGCTGGCGAAGAACTTCCGAATTCATACGGGTGAGAAGCCGTACCAGTGTGATCATTGCGGCAGGAACTTCACATGGAGGTCCACACTGATGGAGAACCTCCATATCCACACAGGCAAGAAGCTGTTCCGGTGCCATCTGTGTCCCAAGGCTTTTGCACAAAAAGCGGGCCTATTTCATCATGTACGATCTCACAGGAGGGGAACTGTGTAGTATTTTTTTTTACACAAGTCAATTTTCACACAGGCTGCTTTTCAAGTTCTCCGAGTGTGCAGTTTATTCACTTAAAGGCATTTGCTGTTAAAATACATTGCAGGGTGTTCTGCCAGCTTTTAGTGTTGCAGTTGTAAGTTATTGTGCATTGTAAGAACCTGCCAATTTTGTTGTGATATCTTTGTTGGAAGTATCAAGGAGGATATTCTGACATAAATCATGTTGACACTATCTGATATGCGGTGTAATTTCTTTAGGGGAGTGTGAGCTGTGGCAAAATTTAAAGGTGAATGACTGTAAAGAAACTTGCTTTTCCAGACATGAAATGAGAGTAGCAGCATTAGCTCTGTTTGTTGGGTGGCAATGTTTTGTTTTGGTTTCAGATATCTTTAGCATTATGCTTTTTACCTCTTATTTGCTTGTAAGAGCAGTAATGGTTAAAAAACCAGTTTTGAAAAATCAGGCAGAGTGTGCACAGTGTGTGCTTTGAGAGCTGATGCCTTTTTTCAACGTGCTTTAGTTTTCAAAATGGGTCGAGAGAAACATTTTCCTTTGTTTTGTATTGTATACAACAATTTTTCAGGAAATGTGTCTCTGGCACTTTCTTCTTTGCTGTTGTCTTATAAATTAAAATGGGGGATCCCTGTCTTGAAATGATACATTGTATTTATTGAGGTCATTCCATTGGAAATGCAGTGATCACTGCCTTCTCATTTTTTACTGTCTGCTGCACTCTATGCATTGTATCTCAGCAGCGCATGCTTCAGTGTTTGAAATCATGTTGACGTCCGCTGCTTGTACTTAACTGGTAGAAACGAAGGTACAGCACTTGACAGATTTTTGTTTATTCTGCTTTGAAGAGTTTTTGACTTGCCATTTAATCTTGTGTTTCTCTATCAGTGATATTTGATAGGCAGTTTTCTCTTATTTGCATAAGCGAGGCTTTGATTCTGGCAAAATCTTACTATTTCAGTGTCTAAGCGGTTGTGCAGCATTTGTTGCAGAAGTTTCGAAATAAATCTGACAGTGGCAGCTTTTAGCGACGTCCACTTCTCTTGCTTGTTGGTTTTTCTACAATGCATGCAGTACTTTTGTGCAATCATTGAGATTTTATAGCATTGAGTGCGTTTGAAAAAACTTGTAAATTTATTACACAATATAATGTATGGCCAGAAACCAAACTGCAGCATCTTAGAATAAGGGTGTGCTAACTATATTACAGAAGGGATGGCACAAGATGACAAGCACACTTCAACAGTTCGTGTTTTTATAAGCTGCATATCGGCGCAAAATCAGAGGGCGATGAAGATGTAGAAAATACCAAGAACACGGAAGGAAAAACAGCTTAGCGAGCATTTTTCAGACATCACTTACATAGTTCGCGCATCCCTATGTTAAAACTCACGATAAATTTCAAAGCTTTAAAAACTAGCATGGTCACCTTTCTTTCTGATGTGCAGTACACTGCTGTGGGTATCGGAGGCAAAAAAACGGGACTTGCACAGTGGAAGTAGAAGCTGAAGTGATCTGCACGGATGGATTTGGGATGGTGACTGCTCAGATGGGAGCAATGCCTTTATAATATCTGAATTACATTTGTCTGCCAAGTTTTTCAACAAGCACCACACAGCTGCTGGCCTTTTCTTTTGATGGGTCCATTTCTTAGTGACCTCTACCGGATCTGTCTGGAACCCTTTGCATCAGTGAAAGTTAGGAGTGATCACACGGATGTCCAAGTTCTGCTTGTCGAGCTGCGTGCCAAATGCACTGAAACTTAGCAATACTTTCCGCAAAAATGCAATGGAAACATATTCAAGGTGCTGCACTTCTGACTGAACTGTAAATTTTTTATTTCATTCCTACAAATCACTTCCTCTAGTGCAGCATGATCTTGACTTTGGGCTTCTGTGATTTCTGCTGCAGTAGTAGTATCAATTTCTTGATGAGGCAGAAGCCACTCAGTGTACCTTGCCCATAATGACTGATTCCAGGAAATTTTACGACAAGGCTCCAAAACTAAATGGCAGACAAAAACGATCACACTGGAAACACACATATGCTTGCCTACTACTGTGTGTGCCTATTTACATTTTATTCCTTGACTTTAAATTATTCCTTAACTTTAAAAAATCTCAAACCAACTCACCCAACAGTACCTAAGTCACTTTCATGAGTCAGTTGCACATTTAATCAGTGGAGCACATTCTTACATGCCTTACCTGTTTTGAGATATTGTGCAATTGTCAACAATTGAGTACATTTATCAACTGTAAGCATTAACTGGTGGAAAATTATAACGCATGGCTTCTTTGTCTTCCGCTATCACTATAGGGTAGAGAGCATAGGTAGATAGGTTTTCGTTGTTCTTTTACATTATGCTTTGCATGTGCTGCTATAATTTCTCAGGATTCCTTGGCTTTTGCATTCCTTTGTCCTCCCCTCCTCCTTTTCTTTTCCTCTTCCTTGTATTCTTTCTGCCATGTTGCTCAATTGCTTTCCCCTGATTTTTCCAGGTCAACCCAACCAGTCGTACCATGCCTAGTGTTGCAGCTCTCCACGTGTGGGCACACAGCCTTTCAAGCCCATATTTGCTCTCTGTCCACCTTCGCCAACCCCCAGATTCTTTTCTGCTGAGCTGGCATATTTATTTATTACAGTTCTGCAGGTCAACCGCCTGATCCTCTTTTGGAGCCATCCTGCCTGGGCAAAATTTTCAAGTTCACGCTTCACATTCTAACACCCTTCCCACATCACAGCCTTCTACCCCACACCAGGGCTTCCTCCTTTGTGTAAACACACTATTTAAACCACTCCACTGAAGAAGACAAGTCCTCTTGTAAAAAAGTTGGCAAGCACCCTAAGGGCTCCCTCTCCCCTTGTTCACATTCTGTCGGTTGTGAGATGGGACTTGACTCGCCTTTGTAATGTTAGAAAATGTGTCTTGTCTTTCTTCAACTGCTTTCTCCCATTATCATCATCCGCTATCGTGACCCGGTTTTTTTGCCTATTCCCCTTCCTCAGTGCAGAGTAGCGGGCCAGATATTCATTTTTCTGGCCGACCTCTCTGTCTTTCCCGTCAATAAACCCTTTTTCTCTTGTAATGCCTATCCCTGTATGTACGTCACTTTTTATGCTCTCATCAGTAAGTGTGAAATGAACTGAGCAATGTGCTTTTCTAGGAACTTAGTTTCCTTGTGTATGGATCCATTGGGTGGCATGGTCTCGCTTGGCACCATTTGTGCCGAATATTTTGTTGCATGCCTGAAGTATTCCTCTTGCTTGTTAGTTTCAGTGTGTTATACACTTGCATCTCCTTCAGTTACCAATCAGTTATCCTTGCCCTCACTGCAGATTAAGTGTATTTTACACCCTCAATGACTTTTGCACATCTCTCTCGCTGGGCTGTGTACAACTCGCTTCCATTTAGCCATTGTTTCTGTTACCAGTTGGTGCTTCTGGAATGATTGTAATGGCATATTGTAGCAGTAGTAGTAACAAACTGCTCGGGACACAAATTTGGTCAACTGTTGTGTCGAGGCTGTTTGTCCTCCATTGGAGGAAACTACAGCCAGGCTTGCTGGGAGATATGTGGAGGGTTGGGGTAGTGTGTGCACTGTAGGTGAGAAAACATTTACATTGATTTTAAGGCAAAAGCCTTTCTTGGCTCATGAATGGCGTGGACGGAAGTTGTGGACGGAAGCTGTAGGCAGAAGTTGTAAATGGTAGTTGTCTGCACGAACTTTCAATCGTAAGTTGTGTGGTAAATAAAACAAAAATGTAGTTAGGTAACAGTTCTTAAGCAAGATATATGTAATGAAAGAAACCAGAAACTAACAACAGAAAAACAACAAAAAATGAAAGGACAATGAGGACAGGGAGAGGCTTTTACATTTACGCTCATAAGTAGACTTGGATAAAATCCTGTAACTTTTCTTCGTTGATGCCAGTGTACGCCAGCAGCCTATGTTTCAGTGCCATGTTTCTGCAGCAGTGTTGTCAGTGCCAACGTGCATAGCTCTAGTGCAGTGTTTCTGCCACATTTGTCCTCACCAGCGCATGCAGCACACATTTCTCTGTCACTACTGCCACATAGATCAAATCGTGACTATTATATTGGTAGTAGTATTAGTTGATGGAGAAAGCGATGTGCTATGCTCAGCGACGTGATCGGTTTTGGTGATAGCCTAGTGCTCTCTGCACGGCCAGTGAAGATATTTGTGTGCCGCCACGGAAATTGAATCCTGGTCGCGGCAAATTTTTACTAAGGTAAATGGATTAAAGAGATCATAGATTGTTATTAACCACTGATTTGCAATTAATATACTAATTCTAAATTTCTTCACAATTTTCAAGGAAAAACTTATAAGCACTGTACAAAATAAAGGTCTTTTTTTGCCTAATGTCATTCTAAATGTACACAAAAACCACAATAGAGTGAAAATCACAGTTATTTTAAACAACTAAGTTGTTCCCTATCTTAGTTGCAAATTAAACTGCAAGGTATGGAACTCTGCTTTCTCTTTTTTTACATTAACATGATACAGAGAATTCAGCGCAGAACCTCGTGATGTATTTCAGTGTATTTGCTATGTTCTGGTGCCATGCTTGTGTTTGTCATGTATGCTGAGTATTCAAAGTAGCTGTTGTCGGTAATGTGTGGAAGTAAGACAAAGCATATACTATTTGGTGCTGTAGTGGCAGGAAATGAAACATTTCTTTCAATGGTGCATCTCATTGCTTGGATCAAAATAATGTGTCTTAAGTGCATTGCGTGCTTCTCGTATACATTGGTGAGCACATGAAACGGTCATTAATTGAATGCAGCCCTTGGCAGCTGGTATCCCAGCACAAGTGATAATAGTGGCAGTGGTTTAGCATTTGTACTGGCATTCAAATTCTTAGGCATACACTGTCATCCTTCCCTTCCTTTTTGATATTAAGTTCTGCTATTGTACAAAGATAGCTTTGGTCCTCCCATCTTGTTGTTCATGTGTGTTGTTCACAGAGCGATTTTGCACTGTTGTGCGAAATGTGCAAAAGGATGAAGGGAATATCTGTTTCACAATAATTCATCTTGTTTTCTTGTTTGCTTTTTAGGGGCCACACCTGACATGGCCGGATAAACTGCAAGTCTCTCACTGCCCTCCTTTGTGGATCACTCTTGGCCAAACAGTTGTTGCTTGCCAGATCCCTTCACTGTTGTGGAGCATGTTAAGGTCGTCTCAGCTTTCTCTGTCTCATTATCTATGCCTTCAGAAGGTGTCACAGCAAAACTATAGCACTTCTGTTTCACAGCTTAGACGATTTAACAACTTGTCTACTCTTGCTGATTTCTCGTTTCTACTTCGTATTCTTAGGAGCTACTACTCTTCTGCCATGCTGCCCTTTCCCTCATTATTGCATTAAAGTTGCAGCTTTAAATATCCTTGCGAGGCTGCTGCACATGTCCTTTTGAAAATATACTTGCATGGGCTCAAAAAAAGCTTATTTGGTGAGTGGTGTCAGTTAAACAGATATTACCAGGGACCGTAACGAGCAACATGACACAATAGGCCAAATGGCTTCCAGAGATGGTGTTTAGCTTGTAGACTTCATGCTCAAGGGTTGCTTGTTGAAGAGCATCTCCATAAGGTCTGTTAATCTTCAAACAATGGGAAAACCAATTTAGCTTGTTTGAAGACAAGGAAAATATATAAACCCATTTTTAGCACCATCTTAATGCTTTTTATGTGCAGTGTCATTTAGTTGGCGACTAGGAATACTCAAATCTGTGCTGCCATCTTGACTTTTGACTGACCTGTTTTCATGAATCAGGTATGTTGCAACTTTTGTTACATGCTGGGGTGTGCCTTAATAAGTACCATTATTCTTGCTATAATTGCATTGGTATAGACAGCGTCATTGCATTTATTGTTAAATAAGATGACATATTATTGCTGGGTGATAATTAGTAGTTTGTATTGTTAACAATAACAAAAATTGGGATTCGTTAGGCACCCAAATGCATGCAGTGCTTTGGGGTGCTAAGTTCGCTTTCCATTCGACAAATTCAGCACTCAGTGAATCATTTTCAGTGCCTTTTGAACACTTCTGCCTAACACTAAAGCTTAGGACTGTCCAAAATTCAGCCATAAAAAAATGCACAGGCAACTTTACGATGTGATGAGACAAAGCAGCATGTGCTGTACTGAATATAAAGTTGTCTTTTACATTTATCGCCTACCCATTTTATCTGTCAATTGGATTTCGCCATCAGTTTTTCATTCTAGTGCTGCGTGATGCAGCTTAAGGCTTCTGAAAGGTGATCATGATTGGGTGGGTATTAGGTGCAAATGTTCAGGAGGTGGAGATGGGCGAACGTGGTTTGGGTTGTGGGCAGAGCCCCTCTACACAGTGAAGGTGGGTGGGTGGTGATGGGCAGTGCTTATGGAGGGTGGAGTTGGATGGGCGTTGATTCTGGAGGGTGGAGTAGGAGGAGGGTTTTGAAGTGAATGGCAGTTTAGCCTAGCCTCTTGGATCTGCATCCAAAAATCTGTGTCAATACAACACAGTTCTTCAAAACTTGGCTGGCAATATTGACAGCCATTCTTATTTTTTGGCCATTTCTAGCTTATGAAACCTCTGTTTTTAGCTAAAATAACAGATGCTAGAATTCGGTATATATTGATGTAGGCCAACATTGATTTCTTGTGAATGTTTCTTTGAGGCAGAAGAGACCGTGCTTGTAATATATCATGCCAGTAAGCGTGAACTAGCTCAAATTTTGAATGTTGCAAAAAGGGATGCGAAGTTTGCTTTTCTATGAGAGAATTGTCAAAATCGCACTCCACAGTGGTGCCATGCTCTTGTGCAAGACTTTGAATAGCCATGTAGTTCAGTAGCCACAGCTGCCTTACTGAAAATCCACAGAAGCTCTTTCATTCTACCCTAATGAATCTGCCTTATGAGAGTGCCCATAATGTCCATGTTGAATTCCTAGAACATTGAAGGTCAGCTGCTCATAACATTTTGTCTTCAATAGAAATGGTGCATTTAACTTTTTTCCAGGCACTGGGGCTGGCAAGAAGACACCAAAGATTTACAAACTACTTCACAAGAACTGTGGTCCATCTTGACTGGCCACTTGTTTGTTGTAAGACGCAGTCACTCATAGCATATCTGATGGCCTTAGTATCTGTTGTAGTGGGGAAATTCAGCTACATCCCTTTGTGCTAATGTAATAGCATAGTTTTTGGACTGTGGCAGTATTTTATGAGGCTTTTTGATTGAGTGCACCTAGACTAGCAGGTTTAGTCTTTGCGGCCATAGTATAAAGCATGGTATGGGCAATTGTTATTTTTTTTTCATTATGTTTGGCAAGTCTTGTCTTGAGCATTACAACACAATATTGTTTGGAATGTACTTGCATTTGTGGTCGAAGCACTGTTACTTGCTTTGTGTCCTGGATGCAGTGCAGAATGTTAGTCTCTCTTGGAATTGGATGTGGCATACCCTTCAAGTTCCCAGATAGTTGCAACAAACCTATGCTTGCTTTAGTATTCACCAAAAGTATCATTGTTTTTTATTCACAAGAGTAATTGCTCTCCAGGCATTTCATGATTTTTCTGTCTTTGCAACATTCAAACTGCACCTTAAAGTATCCCCGAGGTTCCCTGAGATACAGCTTCACACACTAGTCATGAAGGTGTCTGTATATGTTGAAAATAGATTGTGCAATGAAGTGACCAGTCTGCTCAGGTTAATAGATGCCATCAAGAGATCAGGAGTTATGCAATGCATGGGAGCAGGCTGCATCATTTCATCATCTGGTAGCCACTCACTTCAGAGCTGAAATCCTGCACTTCACCTGTCCAGTTCTTGTTTCCAGGGTCACTTGTACAACAGTGTCTACTTTATCACTGATTTTATTAATATAGTGTGAGTGGTGATGCCCATATTTGACTATGAGGCTGTTTTCCAGGCTGTCTTGTAAACCTTCTAAAAGTCCTGGTATCTTTTGTTCCCAATATTGCCTGATGAAAGGGGCACAGAGGACAACTCCATCAAATGATGTACTAATCAAAAATTGATTCTCTGCCTTTTTTGGGTGGTATGTTAACATATGTCTCATGGCAATCGACACACTTATACAAGGCTGAGAAAATCGTATTCAACAATTTTTCCAACACTTCGTTCAAACCTGGCATTTACGCCATAAAAAGCTGGTTGTAGTTTTTTTGAAGAGAATGGCTGTGTAGCATAGCCTCTGAGTTCTCTGCCCAAAAATTAGTGTTAACATAGTTTACTTGCACAACCAGCCAGGAATGGTGTCACGTGTATTTTGTTTTTTGCACTTTACTAGATTTGAAAAGCACAGTTTTCGAGGAGAGTGGTTTCCTATCAATACAGACTTTGATCTGTCCTCATTGTCCCTTTAATTTTGCTAATCATAGTTATCTTTTTGCTAGTGAATACCTGTAAATGTTATTTGAGCAAGTGTTTCTACAATGCACTTACAGATTTATTTACCTTTTTTAGGGAGTACTCATATGCTTAATGTTAATGTGTGAGAAAATATTTAATGCCCTTATACAAACCCACTCGACCACAAATTTTTGACGGATGTCCGACAAAGATCCGAATGCGTATGTCCAAAACAGACACCAATGGTGCCACCATTGGACATAATTTTGGCATCCGGGTTGTTTGCTCCAGCAGAAGTCATGCAGATGTTCATTCATGGACTGGTGCAGTGTTCTGAACCTGACATTTTACAGACATCCGACGGAGAAGGATCCGCATGAATTTACATACAGGAACTATAGCATTCAGTACTTAATGTGTCTGATGAGTGCAGTGCATAGTTAGCTTAAATGTAAAGACTTGATTAGATGACTGGTAGTAATGATGAAAATATTAACAGTGATGTTAAACAAATTATCAATTTTTATTACAGTGCAAGTATTCATTATTTCATGTCGCTAACACAAATTCAAAGGCACAACACATTTTGCAGATGTATCTGAAAGCCTGTGTTATGAATGATTCTGGTTTGAATTTTTCATTCTACTCATATTTTCACTCATGCTTGATGTGCTTCGTAATGTATGCAGTTGAATCTAGATATATCGAACTCAAAGGGGACCATGAAGTAGTTCAATATATCTGTAATTCGATTGTATAATAAATGAAAAAAGACAAGCTTACCTCTAACTTTCAAGCGAGAATACTTTACACCCATGCTATGGACACACTTCTTGCATCGAAGTTCTACCGCTGGCGTGCTGGCAGCACACTGCTGCCTGGGCATAGCCAGGTTTACCCTGGTTCACATCATTTCAAACTAGCCACTGCCTATCATAAATATCTGCTCGTGTTACGAGTACACTATAAATATAATACTCTCATTAAAATTGAAATACAGCTGATTTTTGCAACGTCTTTGGCAGCGAAGCAAGCCAGGCTAGAGCCATCAGTGCTCTTGTTAGTCAAATTGGCTTCACTGAATGACAGCAACATGGCATGGAAATTAAGTACAGGAGACCAAATGCCACCCCCAAGCACACCCCACCTTCACCTTGTTTCTCGGTTGCCAGCAGGTGCCGAAAGCCACACTCAGCTGACCCATCTCTGCACACGAAAATTGACCGAAGAGCGCCATAAGAAGGGCCACTTAAAAAGACATGGTGCATCGTTTAATATATTGAATGACTGGCGAAATTGGAGTTCACACTAGGCAACTTTCCAGTACCTTTGCATGGGATTTTGAAGGGGATAATCTGTATGTTCGATGTAGCCAATAATTCAATATATCTGGGTTCAATATGTGGGGGCTTGATTGTATGATGCTCAAGGGAATCAGTAACAAGCATTCTTTGTTAGATCAAGTATATGCTATATCTGTTCACAATAGCAGTTAGAACCATGTTAAACACAATTCTATTTCCTCCTTGTGGTAGCCAAAATCACGGTACTAGATTGCAATATTATGTTTTGGTAATCAAAGCTTTACAAAAAAAAATTCCGGAGTGTCAGAGAAGTTGCACTTTCTCTAGCCAAAAGTTGGGTCCTGTATCCTGCTTTGAAGTGTAAATCAACTCAGAGAGGAAGTATGTTTTGACACAATCCTGTTTTGCTCAAATGCAGGTAATGGATGGTTTGGTGCCTGATGAAGTTATACAGAATTGATGCAGTATGCACACTGTTCTGTTTGGTGCTGCTCGAGCCTATGCCAGGCTGTCACCTCACGGATGCTCAAATACTCTACCAAGGTGTCCTATCTTCTTTGCCGATAACAAAATGAGTTAAGAAATTGGAAAATATACACTCTTTTCCTGTGCTTTATTAATCAGGTCTCTGCAATTTAAATTCTTTACCGCTCACCAGTGTGCTGCAGAGGGCGGGAAAAAATATGTTTAATGCAACAAGCACTGCATTCTTATATCGTTGCTGTAATAGCAAAAATAGAATGTTTTATGATGGCCTCTTGACAGTGGTCGCTCAATTCCTACCTTTCATGTGTGTTTTTCAATGACTATTCTTGGTTGTTTTTTGTAATATAATTTATAGCTGGTGTTATGGGGACTTATCTCTCTTTTTCTCTCTCTATAGGCTGTTGTCAGTTTTCGTATTGGCTGTGGCACTGTTTAGCACTTTTAGTGGATTCCAGAACTTAGGGGTATGTACAGCAATGAGCAGGAAGGTTAAGCTGTGCCACTGGCTTCACACTGAAATTACAGCCAAGCATTATTTAGGAAACCTTACTTTAAAGTAATGCCCTCATTGCTGATGAGGTTGGCATATCCATGCATGTTATACATGTCTACAACCAAGCGCCAGTTTTCAGCCACCGCGGTGGCTCAGTGGTTATAGCACTGAGCTGCTGACCTGAAAAATGCGAGTTCGATCTCGGCCAGGGTGGTTGAATTTTGATGGAGGCTAAATTCTAGAGACCTGTGTACTGTGCGGTAGCAATGCAAGGTTAAAGAACCCCAGGTGGTCGACATTTCCGGAGCACTTCACTACAGCGTCTTTCATAGCCTGAGTCACTTTGGGACGTTAAACCTCCATAAACCAACCAAACCAGAAGCCAATTTTTCACTTACTATATTTGTTAAAAGTGTACCACATCTGTGAAGTCTAAAATTCGTGGTTTGTTGTAGTTTGCAGATTAAGTTATGCCTCAGATCTTTTCTTTCGTTTCTGAAAGTCTGGTGCTGGCATGATTTGGAAAGTTGCATTACTGTGCACGTCAATGACAGCAGCAGCTTCGAGATCTGGCTCAGAAGTGCTACTAAGAAAGAAATTGTGTGTTAGTGTGATCTTGCCCTGCTAAAAAACCAGTGCCCATCATTTTGCTAGTTATAAATGCATTTTCTAAATTCTTGCTCAATGTCAGTATCAAAGGTGTCGTTTTTCAATAGTGTGCTTTTTATTAACTGTCATGGAGATAAGAAATGTATGCTAACTTTGAAACAGAATATCTGTCATTAGATTCTTCCTCAGCCTAGACACATTGGTCATTGTCAATGTATGCTTCGGCATCTGACTTAAGGCCAAGTTCGAAGGTCACTTCATTGTCCTATATACATACAGACTGAAATTCGAGTTTTGCATTGAGGAGAGCTATCACTCTAAAAAATTCAGGTCATAAGAAGTAAAGACAGTGGTCGAAGTAAGGAGCAGTGAAACACAGACATCGTTGCATTTCATATATTGCACACCAACATCAACCAACCAAACAGTAAGCTGTATGTAACTATGACATTATCTTTTTGTCTATGTATGAAAGCTTTGGCATGCAAAGAAGCTAAGTCATTTAATGACAGAAAATCCTAAGCATGGTTATGATACTGCCCAATGTGAAATATGAACGCAGCTGTGTAGGTTTCTCAGATTTGTAAGCTCATAATTTTGCTTTGCTGGGTCATTGGCTGGTCTGGTGGCGATATTTGTTCGATAGTAGTATTAGTTGATGAAGGTGACAGGGTGTGAGAATACATATATTAATTAGTCCGGTAGCAGTATCAGTTGTAGAAGACGACGAAGTGCAATGTGCAGTGCAAGCTCGGTTACACCGACGGCGGCGACGTGGCTCAACTCATGAACGGGCGCTTGAGAGCTGCGCTCTACAAGACCACATAAATGTTGTGCCTTGCAGTTTTTGAGTGTGCAATGAGAGCCTATTCTGTTACTTAAAGCTTGTGATTTTTTTCCGCAGTGTTTATTTGTTGGATAGTGTACCAGCTTTTTGCATCGCCCTGCAACAGCCATACGGCGGGCATCAAATGCAGGCCACTGCAGCTGTTCATGTTTTTAGAGCACGGAGATTTGTCAAAACAAAGTAAGGGCAGTACAAGAGCAGAAAATGTGCTTGTCTTCACTCTTTGATGCCTGTTATCTTTTTTCTGCAAAATTTGGAAGCCTTCAAACTCACCAAGTTCTTCATATTAATTCTGTTTCATAAGGCTATAACCGTAGAAACAAATTGAAAGAAGAAAAGCAGAAAAACAAGAATTGTTGAATTGCTTTGATGACTTGATGATCTAAAGTATGAAGATAATGCTTTGTATAAAGATAGTAACTATACTGGATATCCTGAACCTAAAGCAGGTTCAATTCCCACTGCGCTTTCACTGCTCACACTATTCAAACAGCTTACCCAGGTGAAAATTTGTTAATGGGCATCTACTGGATTTTGTAGGAATCAGAAGGAAATCTACTGGTTGTACTGGTTCCAGTATGGTGCTAACTGGTTTTCTGGTGTTCCACTGGTTGTTGTACTGGTTCTAGTAGGGTGCTTACTGGTTTTCTGCTGGTGCCAGTAGGTAACCTGATGGTTTTCTGCTGGTTGTACTGGTCCCAGCAGAGTGCTTATTGGTTTTTGTTGATTGCACCAGTTCTAGGAAGTTATTTTTTTGCTGTTCTGTTTGGAACACTGTCTTCTTTGTTTGAGGTGTAATAATATTCTTCAACTAACAAAATCTTGCAGCTAAATTGCTTTGACTAAGTGCTAAACATTGAATAACTAGTTCCAGATTTAATGAGAGTTAAATTTGCTGGTAGTTCCCTCTGGGATCATACTATTTCCAGTAGTACTGGGATATTAACACATTCTCAGCACCTACTGGAACCAGCAGGTGATGGAACTGCAGTAAATGCTGGAACCATTATTTTTCAATGTAGCATTGAAACATTTCATTTAGTTCTGCTTGGACAAAGCATTTGTACAAGGTCCTTACAAGTTCTAATTCTTTCTGAAACGTTAAAAACTACTGTTAACGGGAGACGCAGGTCTTGAAATGATAAAAAACAATGAAAATTCGATTTTTTAAAAATGGCATATTCTAGATCTATACAAGTACTTTGTGGGTGGTATAGTGCTGAAACAGATAAAAGCACAAAATAAAGAGATACCACAGAGGAGCGCTGTGGTGTCACCCAGCTAGACCCAACTCGCCCAGCTATCCATCCTTCTAAAGTACATGCCTAAACAGTTTCAATGCATAATTCGACCTCCAATTATTCTCAATATTTATGTGTTGTTTTGGGTTTTATGGCACATTGGCAGCTAAGGCCATCATGCACCAAGCTCAATGTACAGATTAAGTGTTTTGTAGAATGTTTAGAAGTGTGAAAGATCATCGATGGTGTAGATGGTCTAAGGATAGTACTGCCTAGTAATTACAGAGGAAAAGAAATTTGGGAATGGCTAGTGGTAAAAACCTTAGAGAGCTCAGTTAGCCTCAGCAGCTATCCTTGGCTGGGCAGGAATCCTGAGGCTCCTAATCAATCAAAACCCTCAGCCTTCTTCTCAGGGATGAGAAAGTGGCTGAGGTGTATCATGTATGTAGTAAAGCAAACCAGTGGTTCAAAACTGAGTTTTTCAAGCACACCTGCTTCTTTTAGAAAAGGTAAAAACAGAGGGTATGAACAATGGCATTATCATCCAAGAGCAGTGTTGGATGAAAAGCAATGAATTCATTATAAAATTGAGTAATGTACTTTTTTCTTACTTTTTCCAGTTTCACACAAGAAAATAAAATGTCGTTAACCATAAGACCATTTCTGCATTCTTCGCAAACAGGTTTGTCTTGTTTTGTTAGCAGGAAGCTGTGAATATGATGCATGTGGCCTATTCAAAGAGGACATAAAATCACTTCCTTGAAACATTCCTGGTGCACACGTGAGTTAAATTCACCTAGAACTGGCTTTTTCAAGTGTGGTTTATTATTCACTTCGCTTTTCCGAGCTGACTGCCATTTTTCCTTAATATCCATTGTACTAATTTTATGCAATCATTAAAGGCTATGTTTACATCTTTATTTCCTTTCCATGAGTATCAGCAGTGCACAACTCTGGTCTCTCGTTGCCTTTTATTCCGACATGACTCGGGACCCAACAGTTTTATGTTTCGTCCTCGAGCTGTGGCTGTTACTGTTTTGTATGATGTCACGAAGTATAGGAGTGACTACGTTTTTAGAGTGGAGAGCTGTAAGTATGCTTAAGGAGTCTGTGTAAATGACACTGTTTTTAGGTTCTCGTTTACTATTTTTTCTGTGGTCACACAGACTGTGTAACATTCTGCAGTGAAGATGGATGTGCAATGTGGAAGTCCTACTGTGTCCTCTGATTTCACTCGCACCATGCAGTTTGCTCTTTAATTGGCAGCCATGTCACTGTGCAACTGATGCCAAGTGCCCATTCTTGTGTACATGTGTTGTAAGATTGTGCTACCAAAAAAATTAGGTGCGGTTTAACTACTGCTGAACCTGGTTAGAGAGCGAAAGCTGTAGTGTATCAGGCAAGCAGACGTGGCTTGGAGTCTGTAACATTGAGTGCGTTCTGCACACTGGATAGGCAGCGTGCCCATCGTGGCAGCGGCTCAGTGGTTAAGGTGCTCGTCTACTGAGCCGGAGCACCTGGGTTCGAACCCGGCCGCGGCGGCCACGTTTCTATGGAGGCGAAGCGCAACTGAGGGCACTTAAGTCTGCTTACATGGAGGAATGTGAAGGCATGTGTTTTGAAGGAAGGAAACATTTTTGACGAAAGAAAAGGCCGCATTAGCTCTCAGATCTCATCTCGGTTACACCTCAACCTTGTGAAAGCATGACCTCTGGCTCAAATTTAACGGTCAAATTTAGCGACACGTGAGGAGTGGCTACACTACCTAGCGTAGTGAAGCTTTTGGTGCAAAAGGCAGCCAGTTGCATAGATGCAGCTTTCACTTTCAACCAGCTTTTCTTCAACTGCTCGAGACTGTTCTCAGGCTTAACCCTTTGAAACACCATTTTTTGTTTCGTTGAAGAGATACATTTCCCTGCCTAAATAGTGTATTCAGGCATTAAACAAGATCATTTGTTAGTTTTCAGCGCTAAATAATAGTAGTTATTTTACTCCAGGGATGTGCAAAATTTCATAAAGTGTCATAATTGATGGAAATAGTGCCATAAAAATGCTGTGACCTATCAAGTAAACACCCGAAGGATTGTGGCAATAATTTCTATTTCAAGTGTGCACATCATGCTTGAAATTGGAAAAAAAAAATTATCTTACTATTGGCGGCAAAATGTCTTCACAAAAATGGCGGATGATGTGCTACCGTGCTCACTGTTTCACGAAACTGTATTTACTGCATTCCCTATTATGCACAAAAACCACACTATTTACCACGTGAAAGATGCAAAATTCATCTGAAATAAAGAAATCACTGCTAGGTGGAATCACTCTCAAGAAAAGCTGCAGGTTTGCTTTGTACACAATTGTGTACATAGCGTGTCAAAAGGTTAAGCACAGTCTCTGGATTCATCCACACTTGAGTAACAAGGCACATTTGTATTTTGCATTTACATGTCCTAACCAGTGTTCAGTCAACTTCAATCGTTTTGAAAATATTTTTGTCATCATTATTTGCACATTTAACACATCCTTGTTTCCAGGTCATGCACTTTTCAATAAGCATGAAATTTTAACCAAAACTGTCCACCAAATTAGCAAACACTTCTGCATTCATTAGGCTATTTCTTGGCAGAAGCCACACTACTTACATGGGCTTTTGAGACAATGAGCTGCATCTGGTCACCTTGATATCTCAAAAGCCTCCGAGCGGCATAGGACATGGCATCAAAGCATGCTCTCTGCAAGCTGCCTATAAGCCAAGCTGCAATATTTTGCACAAAGTGGCATAAAAATAAATAAGATGCCTTTATATCAATTGTGAAACACACAGCCTTGACAGTCTGTCTACAAGGTTTTTGGTCTTCACAAAAAATTTTGTGGAACCAGCTTCACCATGAAATATTGAGCCCTTGAAAGTGGCAAGGTCCTTTCTGCCACCAAACTAAAGTTCTGCAGCACCTATGATGTCTGAAGCAATTATGCTGCTCTCTTTAGTTTTTCGTGCTATTAGATGCAAGCACAAATCAAGTGAGGTAATAAATCAACAACTGTTGACTAAAACAAGTGGTGCACCTTTCACTTGAAACGCTGCTACACATATACCCGTGTACACTCACAGTGCACACAAGGCCAGCAATAACTACACATACAATGCATGTATGATGGTGAACCTATAACACCAACATAAAGACAGGCAGCTGTTACACTGAACACTGCAGCAAAATAAAGGTGAGTCAACAAAGAAAACAAGAAAGGGGCAGATTCAGAATGCTTTGGTTACAAACCATATATTTAAATGTACACACTGTGCACCAAATGCACACATTAACCGACAATCACAAGTTTCATGTCATAGTCCTGTTTCAACATACCAGATGTGGTCAACTTGACTAGAAAAAAACTTGCAAGGTAAAGTAGCTGAAGGTCTCCAAGTCGTACTGCTGACAATTTTGTTAGCCTAAGCTGTTGTATAGCACAGAGGTTTAAAAAAGGTTTTATGAAGATAAACAGGAAAAAACGATTAAGCTTCTGCACATATGGGAGAGATGTGGCACTTTGAATCTATAAGAAATGGGTATTACATAATAAATCAATCTTGGCACCTACCGTAAATTCTGCCTTCTATATCACTAGTTTGTTTGCTTTCAAATTTCCTGAATAGATCACATATGGAGGTCTGCTTTGGACAGTAATGCTTTCAAAATGTGTACAAGATTGATTCACATAGCAGGAAATGGAAAACTATTGTTGTTGGCAAGGTCTGGCAGCTGCTTGTACCGACAGTGCCCCTAGTCTTAGCAGCTTCTGTTCCCCACCCCGAACTCTGCAGAAACCAGTTCACTCGGCTGGCTGAGCTTCCCAATTCTGCCACACAAGGCAGGCAAGTACCATACAAAATGCTTTATGATACAAAGTAGGCCTTTAAAATGAATGTGAAATTCAAGCACAAACAAGCTAGTAGTACAAAAGAAAACTTCTGATAGCTATCAAGATAAATATGCAGGTTACTGTACAATTCAACATTTGAAACATACAAAGGAATTGTGTAGCTTTACAATGCAAAGAGGCACAGTGCTATGAAGACATATGAAAGAGTGCACTTGCTGCAGAAAAAGAGGAAAAGAGGAGTAAGTTATTAACTAACAAAAGGAGCTGTGGCACAACAAACTACAAAACTTCTATACATACGGACAACAAATGTATAGACAATGAGCACTAAAACATAAAGCAAAAAAGTGTTATATAATTTCAAGGATGAGAGTAAACACAGAGTGAAGGTCCAAACAGAGGACCAAACTGAAGGATGCATTTTCTTCATGCACATGTGTCAAAAAAGCCACTTCACATATAAAAAAGGCCAAAACAATGCTATATAAAACAATGTGCAACACGTCATCCCGTCACACATAACTGAACTATAAAGCATCAAAACAATGACTGTATTTGTGCACAACAGGCCACAAAAAAATGCTTCACTAAATATTTACCGTGATAAAAAGTGCTAACTTTGCACCATAATAAAATGTCCACAAAAAGTGGTCACGCTATCTTTGCTGTGCTAAAAAAAATGCATGAAATCTTCCCAACAATAAAAAAGAGCAGCAATTAAGTGACAAAGCATTGCACATAATCTCCACTACTACACAAAATGTGCATGCCTTGCAAGATCTTCACTGTAATTTTCCTTCCATAGATACATTACACATCTGCAAAAGGCACACCTGGAACACTGATGTAGGAGCACCCTGTACAAATTACATGATTTGCCTCCAGTGTAAATGTTTAATTCCTCATTCTTTGTCTAGCTCTGGGACAAAAATACTGTGTGCTGAAGAGCTGTAGTAGACTGCACTTCAAATACCTCTTGCAGTACAAGTACAGTGTCACCACCAGGATCCGCTTTAATGGTGGGCAGTGATGAGCCAATTTCAATCTCCACTACATCCTCTGGCACAATGCACGACACTGCATCAGGGTCTGATCTGCACTTGCTGATCTCGTCAGCCTCAATTTCTTCCACTGCTATCTGGCAATGTGCATCGACGCCCAAGCTTGACGACACACTGCAATACTACAGTACCTTCCCCATCTTGAGTGCAACCATTTTCAGCTGTACAAGAATCTTCACTGCTTTTACAAACACTTATGCAGTTAACACCTTGGCTTACTGGCATATAACTGCACCCTGAGCTGCTTTGCAGAACACTAGACTCAGAGAAATGGTCATACTCATCCTGTGTTGTAGCTCGGCTACATGTGTCGGGCTCTAAATTGTACCCTGCAACCTCAATGCCACAAACTTTCAGCTCAAAATTATTGGCCAAGTTTGATACAGCTGCTTCTTTTAGACCAACACATGGGCTGTCATCGGGAAATGTTGCTACTGGATGATCCTGTGAATTATTTCTTGAGCACATAGGTTTGCTCTCTTCAAATTTCTTTACTTGGCACAAAGTATCGCTTTCAGTAGTTACACCTGTTTCTATTACTGCTGTAAGGCTTTTATCAGTAACCAGAGACGAAGGTGCTAGACCATCAGGAACATCTGCTGTCATATGTTCACTTTCACACTCTACACTGTGCAGAAATATGTCCTTGCACTTTGCAGAGAGTTCACATCAGATGCTTCAGTGATATCCAAAAATTCAGTGTGCTCAGCATGCTTATTGGGAGCTTTCAAATTTGGATCAGGATCTGCTGCTAGGGCTTCAGACTCTACTGAATCCTCCTCCACAGTTTTACATTCAACTTCATCAGCAACATCTGGATCTTCACTGAGTGTCTCAAAGTACACATCCTTTTCATCTTCCAAATCTTCGTATTCTATGGAATCTTGGCTTGTACATTTTATTCATCCACTATATTCCATGGAATCAGGATTGAAAACACGAGTGAACAAATCCTGTGCACTCTCCCCATCATCTTTAAAGTCAGTTTCACCTTCAGACTTGTGTTCTGCTTGTGCAACTTGTCTTCCAACCTCATTCGTGTTTGGTGCCATCTAAAACTACAATATTGACTACTTGTGTCTTGCAACCAGGAGGCATTTCTTTTTCATCGTTGAGCACAACATTGCTCATCAACTCCTCGAGCGTTTCCTTGCTTGCTAGAACCAAATCATGTCTCACGCTTGACAGGCTTCAAAACTGCAGGCTTGAGATCTTTATTCAATTGTAGCTGAGGTGTGCTGGATGCCGTTGAAGCTGAACACGATCCAGAGGAGGCTGGTGTGGAAGCAGGGCTCAATAATGTGTCATCCTCACTGGTATCAAGTTTAGGGAAATACTTTTCATCACCAAGATCTCGAAACACCAGTGTCCTGGTTCCATCACTGGCAGTACTCCAAATCTCGAACGAATCGTATTTCATAAAAGCCTGAGGCTTGTAGCGATGCATTGGCTGAAAATGACACCTTGTATGGTCTCGTATAGTTGACATGTGTGTTGACCGGTAATCGCAAAAAGTACAGCACAGTCCTTCTGAAGTACCGTGGTGCTGAACATGGTTCACAACAGTCTCACGCCGATGGAATGCGTACGGGCATTTGCTGCAGATGTACACATGCTTTTCTTCAACAACTGCTGGTGTGGCAGCAGTTGGTGTACTGTCTAACAAAGGCACAGCAGTACTTGGCTCAGAGCCATTTTCAGGTGGCTGAGGAGAGCTTGTAACTGTAAGTGGTGCAGGAGGCTCTACTTTCGGCTGCTTCGACTCGGGCACAAGGACTTCATGGAGCTTACGATGCTTGGTGAGATTTACTGCAAACTTGACAGAGTAGTCACAGTGTGAGCAACGAAATCGTTCATTGCGTCCATGAAGGGTAAGGTGACTTTCAAAGCGACTGTACCTTGAAAATGATGCAGGACATTTGTCGCAGCGAAACATCTTGGGCAGTTGTTTCTGCTTCAGTGCACCTCGGTAGTGAAGGTGCATGTGTGTGCTCAGATTGGCTGCACTGTTGGCTGCATAGTTGCAGAAGTGGCAGGCATAGACCCCTGCGCTACCATGCAGACTTAAGTGATACTTCAGCGTTGTTGATTTCTGAAAAGCTGCAGGGCAGCGAATGCAGCGGTGCAACTGGACTCCCATGCTCCGAGAGCCAGCATCCACAAAGGCACTAGTCTCGGCTTTCTCCAGAAGTAACATCTGATCAGCAGCAGCTGGAGCTGCAGGAGGGGTGGCGGACTCTGGCTGCTGGCTGCGAATCTCAGCTAATGTAGAGCCATTCTGGCGTTCTGCATATTCTGGTGTATGGACAAGAAGGTGCTTGCGCAGATGACCCTTGTGTCTGGCTCTGTAGTCACAATGGTGACATGGATACGGATGAGCAGAATTGTGGTACGCCTTATGCGTGTCCAAGTCGTAGGGACTTTTGAACATGGCAGGGCATTTGTCACAAAGGTAGCTGAATATCTTCTTGCATGATGGTGACTTCAGCTTGTGCTTTAATGCCGAGATCTCAGACCTTTGTGCAACTACAGCTGCTGACTCAGGAACTCTCTTTTTGGCAACTGCTGGCCTGGAAGGCAGTGCATTGAGATTTTCACAATGTGTCTTCATACGGTTCAAGTCCAGCGATCGGTAATCTGCTTTGTGAAGCTTCATGTGGCTGGTGAGAACGCCAGCGTTGCTGCATCGGTAGCTACAAAGAACACACTGGAATTTAGCCCCCTTCGAGGCCCCCTTTGAAGTATGGCGCTTGAGGTGGCGATCCATGTTCCATTTGTAGCCGGTCTGGAAGTTGCAGAATTGACATTTGATTTTTGGTAAACTGTGAAAACGCATATGGCGAGTGTAACGACCTTTTTCGTGGCACACATAGCTACACTGCTGGCAACGATAGAAGCGCTGCTTCAGATGCACTGTCTTTTCATGTTCTTCCACATGAATTTTGCTCTTTGCATGGAAGTTACAGCTAGACATGGTGTGGAATCCAGGCTTCGTGTCGCTTGCTGTCCTGTCTCCAACCACCGCAACGTGGGACAAAGCGTCAACTTTACTGTTGGCGCAGCCGGGCTTGCACTTCACGATACAACAGCCAGCAAGGTGTGTTCTGTAACCCTGTAAGGACGCCAGGTACATCAGGCACAAGTCAACCACTTCCAGTGTAAAGACTCACAGCTTATCTCAAGATGAACTCAATGATCCAGCAAGTCTTGCATTTGGGCTGCAATAAGAGAAGAAAAAAAGGGGGTGGGGTGAGGGGAGAATAAATAAAATGCAGTTCATTAAGTTCAGTCAGACAGCAACATTCGCGAATGGTGAAGGCATCCATGCACGGCTCGAAATATCCTACAGCAGGTCACAAGGACTGCAAAGCTATCTTATCAGAGAATGAACCTACTGTTTCATGAGCACAGCAGTGCAGCAGGTAACGGCCATGCGGTACTGTTTTGCTCGGAAGCGATACAGCCCACAGGTCTGCGCGGTGTGGAATGGACGCAGGCTGCTTGGACCATCCGGACGAGGACAGCTAGGACGCGCGCTCGCTGAAGCCGCTCCGTACCGTGCTTATGCACGCCGAAAAATCCTTAACGTGCTCCAGCACGCGCTTGCAAACTCTTGCTGCATTCACGGCGCATTATTTGAGTACCGAGCCTGCTCCCAGAGTTCAACGTTGTCTGCTACCGCTTGCCTATGCAACGAGCTGCTCCCGACCAACCCCGGCGGGTCGCCATCACCGCGAGCGACAATACGAAACAAAAAACAAAGAAAACCGAAGCAGCTCGCTCAGTGTTGCCCGCTACAGTGTCAAGCTCTTTCCGCCGATGCACCAAGGCGGATTTTCAGCTTTATAGTGTCCCCGGCACAGCTCCTCGCTTCAGATTACATTCTGTAATGCTTCAACAACGGACATGCCCGTAGCGTCAATGTGTTACAGGGCTTCAGCCGCAGTGGGACGGCATGTTGGTATCAGTCGGCGGCCCTCCCAAAATGGTTCCCCGTCCAGCGCAAAGATCGGACGAGCACAGACGTCCTCTGGTTCTCGGCACCGGTGGGTACCATGGCTACACATAGGTGCGAACTGACGGTCGCTCTGCGTAGCTCCCACTTTCAGTTCTTGACTGTGCACTAAAGATTGAAAGGACCGCTCACCTGATTCCGGCGTCAATGCGAGTAGCGGCGTCACTTTTGTAGCTGGGCAGACTAGGCCTGAGGCGCCATGTTGGTATTTTCCAACAGTGCAATACTCTTCGGCACTTCCTACGGACGGCTGCAGGGTTCTTGTGTTGGTAGTGAGCCAGTCGCACCGTATATATTCTTGATGCTGAGTGAACGAACTTCCGCGACGCAAGCGTGCGTATCGCTAGCTAGCAGCGACCTGTCGGATCCGATGTGGGCCAGGCCTGACTCCGCTCTTGCTGCCGCTCTGGTAGGATCACGTGACTATTCTCCCTGGTTTAGTGTTCCTGTAAATGCTCCCCAGGAACACTACCCTGGGAGTCTCCGTGGGACACAACTTGGGCCAGGGGGCGCTGCGGACGCCAGTGAACAGCGCCTTCTCCGAGCGACTCCTAGTTGATCGGGCATGATGACGAGCTTCGCCACTGACCAGTGATGCCACGGCTACTGATTTATCAGTAGATCTACTGATTTTTAAAATTTTCTGCTGATTCAGTGATAAAGCGCTTCAATCTACTGATTTTCTTGCTTTTCTACTGAAACGAAAGCAAAAGCTGCTACTTTTTCAGTACAGAACTTGTATTAATGTGATGCCACCTAGCGAGCGAAAAAAAAAATGCGGTTGGCTCAGAGGTTAACATACATTCTTGCGTTTCCAGACTCTCAAACGTGGCGCTGCCTCTGTCTTTGAGCAAAGTGGGGAAAAGGTGAGGCGGTGAATTTGTTAAAGTGGGTGCACTACCGTAATCCACAACTATGAAACCAAAACTATCGGACCAGAACCAATGGCGCTTCGAGCGCCTACTCCGTTCTACAGGAGAATAGGACCCCACTCACTTACAGTTCTGAATAGTCCAGTCAAGTTGTCGGTTGCTGCTTGTGTACCGCAGTACCTACATACCGCGTGTGGCAGGTCACGCATCAAGTTCAGCGTGCGCGCTTCATTACGAGCTCACCAGGTAAGTAATATCTGTATGTCTTGAGTTCTCGATATGTTAGTACTAATAATTTAGTGATTCACCCGTCGAGGTTAGTTATTGGATTTGGCGTTGAGCTTTAAAGTGCGTGATTTCGAAACCATATCCCGGCCGCGGCGGCCGCATTTCGATGGGGGCGAAATGCAAAGGCGCTTGTGTACTGTGCATTTGGTGCACGTTAAAGAACCGCAGGTGGTCGAAATTAACCCGCAGTCCCCCACTACGGAATTCCTCATAATCATATCGTGGTTTTGACATGCAAAACTTCAGAATTGTTACTGTAGTGCTTTATTCCCGGTTGTCTCGGCGCCAGATTTTGGGCCGACGCTGAAAACAAGGCGGCGCGCATTATAATTAAGCGTCGACAAGCTGCATAGGACTGGTATTGCTTGCGTATTGCTGATGACTGACATGCTGCGCTTTCAATTATCACGCTTCAACCGTAAAGAAAGCATATGTATGTAAGAATAAGAAATTGTTGCTTACTCGGCCGACATTGTTTTAGCTTCTATGAAGTGAGGTGATGCCAGTAGACATAGTGGAATGGTGCAGCCGGTGAATGAATTCGGCGATCGCGCTTGCTGTGCCGCCGAGCTCTCTTCACTTTTTACACCTAGCACAGGTTAAATTGGTTACAGTTTATTGTTCAAGTTCGTCAACCTGTCTGACTGCATGCCTTCATACCATCACAGATAGGCGACAGCGCGTTGTGACATTGCTTGTGGCAGTAGCCAGTCATACTTATGTCATTTATCTGCCCCTCATTAAGTGCATTGGTACTTGCATTACAGGTGTTTTGGAAGCTTCAGCATAATGACAAGTGGAAGTGACACTAGTTCAGAGTCTTCAGACCGGAAGAAGAGCAGTCCAAAACCGAAAAAAAGAAAATACCAGCAAAAGTACAAGCAAGCTTGGGAGCATGAGAAAGCGTTTCAAAGTTGGCTGCAACCAAGCAAGAAGAGCAACCGTTATGCGTACTGCAAAACATGCGACATGAACCTAATTGCCGGCAAGAAACTGTTGGAACGGCACATGAAATCTGCGAAACATGAAGAAAATACAAGAAAGCTTATGTCCCAGCCAACGCTGATGCAAGCAATGCCTAGCATTGCTATCTCTTCACAGGTAAAAGAAGCTGAAGTAAGATTGGCTTTGTTTGTCGCCGAGCATAACGTGCCATTTACAGTCATGGACCATCTGCCAAAGCTGGTGAAAAAAATTTGCCCGGACTCCGATATTGCAAAGCAGATTGCCTGCAGCAGAACAAAAACATCAGTGATAACAAAGGTTGTGACAGGCGAGGAGAGCAAATCGCGGCTGTGTAGGCTACTTCGAGAGAAGAAATTTTCAGTCATGGTTGACGAGTCAACGGACGTCAGCTGCGCCAAGCACTTGTGTGTTGTTACAAGGGTTTTCGAAAAAGATAGTGTGACTGATGCCTTCTTTGATCTCATCCCTGTGACGGATGTGAGTGCTAATGGCCTTTATAGTGCCCTTACAAGTACTTTTCAGAGAGCGGGTATTCCTTATAAAGAAAATTTAGTCGGCTTTGCTGCAGACGGCGCAAGTGTCATGATGGGTAGTAAACATTCTGTGATGGTACTGCTGAAGAAGGAGATTCCCGGCTTGTTCATTCTTAAGTGCACGTGTCATTCTTTTCACTTGTGCGCATCGTACGCTTGTTCGAAACTTCCACGCGTTGTTGAAGATCTCGTGCGGGACGTCTACAGTTACTTCAACTCAAGTCCGAAAAGAGAGGGCACGTTGAAGAAATTTCAGGCTCTTCTTGAACTAAAGCCGCACAAACTTCTTCATCCAAGTCAAACAAGGTGGCTCTCATTGCTTGCTGCAGTCGACCGCTTTCTAGAGCAGTATGATGCCCTAGAGGCATACTTTGCATCTGCGGTTTCCACAGACAGGCTTTTGGCAACGGAAACAATCTACCGGAGGCTACAGGATCCTCTGAACAAGTTGTTTTTGATGTTCCTCAGCTTCGTTCTGCCTCTCTTTAACAATTTGAACAAACAAATGCAAAGTGATGCTCCACAGTTGCACAAGCTCTTGAGAAGTGCAGAAGCCTGCGTGAGGACAATTATGGATTGTTATCTCAAGCGATCCTGCACACAGGGAGTTGAGGTGGCAAAAGTTGAATTCAAGAACCCCAAATGCTTTGTGTCTTTGGAAGACATGTACTCGGCGGTCAAGCAACTGCATTCTTGTCATCCGGAGAATGTTCAGTTACCACTGAGCAACGTCAATTCTTCCGCTTAAGGTGCCTTGATTTTTACATTGAGAGTGTCGACCAAATTCTGAAGCGTATCCCTTTTCAAGATCCGGTTTTAAAACATCTCGAACTCCTAGATCCTACTGTGTCCGTGACGGGGAAGGCAGCGTCAATTGCACCACTGGCGCAAGCCTTTCCGAATTTAGTCTCCGGCAAAGGCTTGCAATCTTTGGATACCGAATGGCGATACTTAAGAAACGCTGATATCCCTACAAGCGAAGATACCTCGTTGCACGAGTTCTGGGGAGTCGTGTTTTCTCAAAAACATTGTGATGGAAGCGCCGCTTTTCCTGCATTGACCGAGTTTGTGACGGCTATACTGTGCTTACCGCATTCCAGTGCAGCAGTTGAGCGGGTATTTTCTGCTGTAAACAACCTGAAGACAAAACTCCGGAACAAGCTTTGCACGGAGACTATCTGTGGCCTTCTGCACACGAAACGCCTGATGACGTCTTCAGCATGTCACAGCTTCAACATTGACAGGCCACTGATAAGGAGAATGGACGACTGGCACAAGGTTAAGCATGAGAGTATTTAATGCGGCTTTGCTGGCACAGCCACTTGTGGAATTTCACAGCATATCTAGTCATATACATGGCCGTTTTGAAGTTGCCTGTTCACGCGCAATAAAGTTTATTTGCGTAAGCTATAAGGGACTCATGTTTTCTTATTTCTGGATCGTCGTCATCGTGATCAACCTATATTTATGTCCACTGCAGCGCGGAGGCCTCGCCCAGCGATCTCCCAATCACCCCTGTCTGGAAGATACTATACTCTAAAGATTTCAGGTACTAACTACCATCTAACGCCTTTGAATATGCCATCAGAGGGCTTCACTGTTTTTCACTTCGTGCTTGACAATGGCTCTCTGGATCCCCGGGTTTTTCAAAAGTATTGCCAAGAATCTCGTGGCCAATTTTTGTACTATTTCTTAGAAGCTACAATACAACAGCAGAGTACTAATATAAGCGCTGAATTCGTGGGCTCATAAACTGAGTACAAAAATTTAAATTAAAAATCTACTGATTTTTACTGATTTTTCGCGAAAAAATCTACTACTATTTTTTTATGTGTCGTGGCAACACTGCCACTGACTTGTGTGCGTTGCCTCGCCCGCGCGTGAAGGAAACTAGTTTCGCGCGCGCACTCGTTCTTTCTGGCTTCTTCTTGTGGCTTTGTGGGGGGAATGTGCTCGATTTCTGCCACCCATATCGCGGGGGCACAGCGCTTCGGCGCCGTTGTGAGAGGAGCTTGCTTCGCGCGCGCTATGCTCTCTCTGCTCGTGCATGGACGCCGTTATGAGAGGACCGCGCCCGCTCGAGAGTTTTTCTCGTGCTTTGACACTGCTGCGAAAATTTTGCTCACGCTTTCGTGCTTTAGAGAGGGAGCAGCTCGTGTGCGCGGCGTCAAGCAAACAATCCAAAATGGCGCTGTTTTCGTCGCGCCCTGGTTTAGTGCCCAGAGCGCATAACCACGCGGTGTACGAAGTGAACACTGAAATTTAGCCTAGCTTCGAACGAAACTGGCACGAATGCGTTTCGCGTTTCTCGTGTCTTCTAACTGTGCTAGCTCGGCTCGATCTGCTTGCTTCCGCCTTGTGTGCTGGTGACATGATTCTGCTGCCTTTTTCTTTTCCCTTTCCGCGGTGCTTCAATAGCTTTGGTGCTATGCTGCTCACCCCAGGTCAAATCGCGCCGCGTTTAGATTTGTGCGAAATACGAAAGCGTATTTCGCGATGTCGGTGCGCATTAATGAATCCCATTCGGTTGAACTTTGAGAGTGTTAGCATGGGCTTGCGGCTTATGCGACCTATATGGTAACGCATTGCCGTTCGCATACCGGCGTCGCGCTCGCCTAGCCGCTTCTGTCATATGGTCGTATTTACAGCAGATGGCGTATTTACTATACGGATATCTAAAAATAATATCTGCTGTTCAGGAGCCCTTCAAAAATGGCTTTGCGCATAATCTACATGCAGCCTTAGGACGTTAAACTCACAAACCACTGGCACAACTCAGTTCCCATGAGCATCAACGTGGCACGTAACAGTATTGCGCGGCCGCCCGAGGTCTACACTCTGTAATTTGCAGAGCCACACTGCTACGCGTGTGTAGGACAGAGACACAGGGTTAGTTCACATGTGGAATCGTGTCTGCCATCTTCACCTTCGCAGTTTTATGCGCTGCAAGTTTACATGGTGTTGGCCGACAAAGTGCACATTTAATAAGTGCCCGCCAGCTCTCTGTCCTGTTGCCGCAGGTGATGGATCATTAGAATTATTTTTAATCAATAATGCACCGCTACTTCGCATTGAACGATCCCTACAACTTGGGTAATTTCTGTTCACAGCACACACGGCAGTAAGCAAATGCGTCATTCCAGGGAAGCACACAAGACAAGCAAGGCGCTTCCCCACCTTTATGCAACGACAGTGCAGCGTGATACTTCGATCACCGCGTAAAAACTGCCCACCGATGGACATAAACGGCGCACTGTGCAGTCGTCAGGCTGTGCTCGCATCCGCCGCGCCCGCGAGGAGACGGGCGCGCGCAGCACGCGAGCACGGCGTCTGAGCCCCCCGGCGCTGTCGTGCCCGATCGAGGCTTCAGAATTCCGTCGCTACGAGAGGAGGACGACTCTGTCGTCGCGCGGCAAACTTTAGGATGGGGTCCCTATACTTTCGCGCTTGCATAGCGTGTTTTGACTCGTGTTTCCTGGCGTTTTGGTGAATGGTCAATAACATACCTGGGGCCATGGAGTTTTTACTATTAACTAGAGGGAAAGCTGGCGACCGCCTATGGGAGTTTGCATGGAGCTTCCTCAAGACCACCTGAACCACAATGGGCATGGAGGAAAAAAGTTTTTTTCCTCCGTGACCATGGGCGCTCTAAGCATCATGAGGCGGTGAGCTACCGACTGCAGAACCACAGCTTTTGGCCAAACAATAATGAAAAAACAAACGTTGTTCGATAACCAAGAATGTCCTGGCATTCAATGTCCTGTCTACAAATTCCAACACACGAGCAGAAAACCTTGTAAATATAAAGTTTGCCCAAAATAAGCGGTGGCTTGCTCTCCTATTGGCCAAGTATTGCAGACAACAAAAGCCAACATTTCGTGCTTAACAGGCACTTTTTAAAAAATATGTTCTTGAAAAAAGTTTTGTCGCTTGAACACTTTAAGAGGTTTTTTATTGACATTTAAAGAAGCAGAAACCGTTTATTTGCGTCGTGTGCTGTTGCGTTTTAGCTACTATGGCTTTTGTGCACTACGTTTGCGCCAAAGCGTCTGCGGCATAGAGTTTCTTGCTATTAACTAGAGGGAAAGATGGCGGCGCTGCACCTGAACCTCCATGGGCGCGCTGAGGCGATGAGCTACTTGGTGCGGGACAGTAGGTTTTTTTTCAGGAACACAGTGTGGCGTTACTGAGATGTCCCATTCCGTATCTACGGCGCGCGAAGACGACTTCGGCGTAAAAGTAGTCTGCAAAAGCCATAGTATAGCGAAAACGCAACCGCACACGACGCCAATAAAACGTTTTTGTTTTCCGTAATGCTGTGAAAAAACCTTTTAAAATGTTGAAGCGACAACATTTAAAAACAACACATTTCTTTTTAAAATTGCGCCTGTTAAGCACGAAATATTGTCACGGGTCGTTCAGACGACGCGGGTGGAAGGAACAATGGGGGACGAGTACCACAGGAGCAGGCGCCAGAGACAGGCAAAGCGGTCGCGGCCGGGCTCACGAGCGAGTTCTGCCGAGCTTCTACCTCTTCACCGTCGATCGGCACCCCGCTGGTTGAAGATGACGTTCAGTGCAAAATCATAACACACACGGCACTGCTTCCCTCCCGAAAGGCGCATCGTCCCGATGCGCAGAGAGGCAAAATTAAGGCTGAAAAACATGTGCAGAGCGCGAAGATCTAGGCCACGTGCTCCGAGCGGCTACAGTACGCTTTAGGCGAGCTACGTGAATAACTTCAGACCAGGCTGGCGACGTGACGCTCGCGTCACGATCGGCAGCATCTCGTAATTTAACTCGCCTATACGGCGAATCACTTCGTACGGGCCAAAGTATTGTTTCAGCAGCTTCTCGCTAAGACCACGGCGCCGAATTGGAGTCCACTCCCACACTCGATCACCAGGATTGAACTGAACATCACGGTGTCCTTGGTTGTATCGGCGAGCATCGATTTGCTGGCGGGCTTGTATGCGAAGGCGGGCCAACTGTCGGGCTTCTTCCGCAAGTTGAGCATCGGCGTGAGCGTAGACGTCTTGCTGGTGGGGCAGCATAGTGTCGAGCATGGTAACGACTTCCCGGCCATGCACCAGGCGGAATGGCGAAAATACGGTGGTTTCTTGAACCGCAGAGTTGTATGCAAAAGTTACGTGCGGTAACACTTCGTCCCAGGCTCGGTGCTCGATGTCGACATACATTGAGAGCATGTCAGCCAAGGTCTTGTTAAGGCGCTCGGTCAGTCCGTTTGTTTGCGGGTGGTATGCGGTAGTTTTGCGGTATCGGTGTGGCTTCAGCTCAGTATCTGTGAGATAAGTTGAGACGTAAATGCGGCACTACGATCAGTTATCAGACCTCTGGGGCACTGTGTCGAAGTACGACGGACTCGACGAAAAACTTTGCCACATCCCAAGCCGTTGATATCGGCAGAGCGCGTGATTCGGCATACAGCGTGAGGTAGTCCGTCTCAACAACGATCCATCGGTTGCCCGATTGCGACTTCGGAAAAGATCCGAGTAGGTTCATACCGATCTGCTGGAGCGGACTGAGCGGTGGAATGATGGGGTGAAGGAGTCCCGCATGCTTCACGGGTGGAGTCTTGCGCCGTTGACACTCGCGTCAGGCCTTGGTGTTATGGCGGACGGTCTTGCCAAGTTGTGGCTAATAGTACTTGGAACGTATTCGCGCGAGCGTTCGACTGAGCCCCAAGTGTCCCGAGGAGGGGGTCATCATGAGGCGCTTCTATAATTTCGTCGCGTAGATCAATGGGCACAACTAAAGCCATGACCTCGGGCTCAGGGCAAAGTTCTTTATATAAAAAATGTTGTCTCGAAGGCGTAAATTACGTACTATGCGTACAAAAGGGCGAGGAACTATGCCTCATTGACCCTCCAAATGTGAGACCACGTCGCGAAGGTCGGGGTCGAGTCGCTGCCGCGCCGCCATATTGTCGGTACTTAGAGCTCCTAAGAAGATCTCATAGTCGTCATCCGTATCAGCAGGCGCGGATTCAACGGGAACGCGGGAAAGGCGGTCAGCATCAGTGTGTCTGCGACCAGACTTATAGACGATCGTAGCGTCGAATTCTTTCGGTCGAAGGGCCCACCGCGCAAGTCGGCCTGCAGGGCCCTTAGATTGGTCAGCCAGCACAGAGAGTGGTGGTCTGTGACCACCTGGAATGGGCGTCCAAACAGATAGGGTCTGAACTTTGTGATCGCCCAAATTACTGCGAGGCATTCTTCTTCGGTGGTCGAGTAATTGGTATCCGCCTTGGACAAAACACGACTGGCGTATGCGATGACACGTTCGGCGCCGTTCTGGTGCTGGATCAGGATGGTCCCGATGCCCGTGTTACTAGCGTCAGTGTGTACTTCTGTCGCGGCGTCCTAATCAAAATGGCCTAGGACAGAGGAAGCCTGCAGGCGTCGTTTTAGATGGTCAAATGCAAGCTGCTCTTCACAGGACCACTGGAATGGGACGGACTCCTTCTTGAGGCGGGTAAGCGGCGCGGCGATATCCGAAAAGTTGGGAACAAAGCGTCTGTAGTAAGCGCAGAGGCCCAGGAACCTCCGCACGGCGTTCTTGTCTGATGTCGTCGGGCAGGAAGCGACGGCTACTTTTTTGTCGGGATCAGGACGGACGCCTTAATGACTGACGACGTGACCCCGAAATTTCAGTTCGTCATTGGCAAACTGGCACTTCGTAGGCTTGAGGGTGAGGCCGGCGTTTCTGATAGCCTGCAGGACTGCTTTTAGGCGAACAAGATGTTTTGAAACGTGCTGGAAAAATGACATCATCAAGGTAGACAAGGCATGTTCGCCATTTGAGGCCGGTGAACACGGTGTCCATAACGCGCTGGAAGGTCGCTGGAGCAGTACAGAGTCCGAAAGGCATCACCTTGAACTCATACAGTCAATCCGAGTTGATGAAAGCCGTCGTTTCTCTGTCGCGCTCATCGGTTTCTATCTGCCAATACCCACTTTTAAGGTCGATGGATGAAAAGTAACGGGCATGGCGTAGGTGGTCAAGCGCGTCATCGATGCACGGAAGTAGATATACGTCCTTCTTCGTGACTCTTTTGAGGCGCCGGTAGTGAACACAAAAGCGAAGGGTGCCGTTTTTTTTCATCACCAGCACCACCGGAGCAGCCCAAGGGCTTGACATGGTTGGATAATGTCATCGGCCAACATTTCGAGCACTTGATGTATTCTTTCACGTTCTTTTAACGAAACCCGATAAGGTGACTGACAAACAGGATGGACAGCGTCGTCGGTAAATATTCCGTGCTTTGCTATTGGCATCTGGCGAACCCCGGCTGACATAGAAAAGCAGTCGTAGAACTCACCCAGCAGAGCGAGGAGCTCATCTCTCTCCTGAGCAGAGAGTTGCGGGGCAATGCTGACATCTAAAGGAGGCACGGAGGGCTGAGGAGGGGGCGGAGAAGAAGGAGCCGCAGAGGGGGTCTCAGCATCGACAGGGGCGCTGAGGCGCTCGATGAGGCCGATTACTGTGCCCTTGGTGAGGTGCTGCGGAGCGCCGCAAAAACTGGTGACGAGGACTTGGGCGCTGCCAGAGTAAAGCCGCGTGACACCTCTAGCAACACCAATGCTCCTGTCAAGAAGCAGCTGCACACTGCCTTCAGGAAGGACTTCGCCAGAGGCAACCGGTGCGGACCCTACCAGGAGAAACACGCTCGATTCAGGCGGCAAGGTGACGTGGTCCGCTAAGATGCGCGCCTCGGAGAACGTCGGCTCGGAGCTCGGCGGGTCAAGAGAAGGTTGACGAACGGTGAGGCGGCAGTCGGCGAGGTCGATAACAGCGCCGAACTCGCTCAGAAAATCCATACCGAGAATAATATCTCTCAAGCAGCGCTGCAAGACGACGAAGGCAACGGTGCACGTGAGACCGTTAATCTCAACACGAGAAGTGCGGCGGCCGACTGTGGTGACGAGGTGGCCTCCGGCGGTTCGGATTTGTGGGCAATCCCACTGCGTGAGTACCTTGCGAAGGCGGCGGGACAGCTCCCCGCTCACAACGGAGTACTCGGCGCCGGTGTCGACGAGGGCCGTTGTGGCGTGGTCGTCGATAAGTACGCGAAGATTATTGTACACCGGACGAGCAGAGGCGGTGAAAGCATCGGCGGATAGGTCGTCGTCGGTAGGTGAGTGGGAGCGGGACGTCGTGCGTAGAGGCTATTTCACAGATTCGGGGTCGGCAACGCCATTTCCAGGCGTCGCCGGGCTTAGTTTTCCCAACGAGGAGAGGGGTTTCCGCGGAGGTCGCGAAGGGAATCCAGCCGGCGCGTTGGCGGCGAGCGAAACGCACGACGAGAAGGCCGCTCAGGTGGTGGGGAATGGCGCAAAAATTCCTCAATTTCACGAGGCTGCTCGCCGTACTTTGGGCGGGGTGCATCTCGCCGGAATCCGCGAAGATCGAGCTCCCGATAAGGGCAGCGGCGATAGATGTGACCGGCCTCCCCACAGTGGAAGCATAGCGGACGGTCATTGGCAGTCCTACACGCGTCGGGTTTGCTTGATCCAAGCTGTTGGAAACGAAGGGTGTCGCCAGGCGCAGGAGGCTGTAGTGACTGTGGAGCTGGGGATGGGTGGTCGACCATTGGCGGCGAGGAGCGACGGACCACGGAGGCGTACGTCACGGTGGGCTGTGCTGGAGGAGGGGTGACGGGGCAGCGAGGATGAAGTGCACGTTGCACTTCTCGTACGACCTTTGTGAAGGGGGACGGAGATGCGCAATCGGTGGATGGCAAATACTTCCGAAGTTCCTCCCTGACAACTTCACGGATGACCTCGCGTAGGTGCATGGCATCGACACGGTAAGCCGCCGGGTGGTCAGCGAAAAGACTGGAACTATTGGAAACTCCAGCAAGCCGACGATAATGATCGGCTCTGGCAGCCAGGGCACGCTCCATGTTAGTCGCCTCGGAGATAAACTCGGCCACGGTTGTGGCAGGATCCCGAATGAGGCCGCCAAAAATGACGGACTTGACGCCCCGCATAAGAGAGCGCACCTTCTTTTCCTCGGTGGCTCGGGGGTCGGCTCGGGCACTCGCAACACGTCTTCGACGAAACTAGTGAAGGTTTCGTCGGGGCCCTGGAACCTGGTTTGCAAGAGGTCCTCTGCGCGTTGGCGGCGATGCTGGTGTGCGAAAGTGTTTCGCAGATGAGTCTTGCAGGTATCCCACGATGTAAGGGTGTCTCGTGGTTCTTGTACCAGTGACGGGCAGTTCCCCCAAGACAGAGGCAATGTTCCGGAGTTCAGCCGTTGTGGCGGGCCACGCGTTCATAGTGTTGAAGGCAATCGTCGATGTCTTCGGAGGTTTTGCCACGGAACGGGACAGCGGAACAAGGAGCGACGGCGAGGTAAACCACAGCAGGTGCGGGTGAACAATCGGTCTGCTGGCCTTGGCTCACGGTGGATCGAGCCATGTGCAGTGCTGGCACGGGTCTTGTGGTAATGTGCGGCAAGATGCCGAATTCGGGGCTGAGTCTTTGACGTCGCCGGCTGGCATGGATTTCGTCCTCCTCAGCAGAGGGGTGAGGGCCTGGGCTGGGAATGAGACTCTGCGAAGCGGGAGGCACGGGATGACGTTGCATAAGATGGCACCTCCATCAGAATCACGGGTCGTCCAGAAGACGCGGGTCGAAGGCAGAATGGGGGACCAGGACCATAGGAGCAGGCGCCAGAGACAGGCCAAGAGGTCGCGGCCGGGCTCACGAGCGAGTTCTGCCGAGCTTCTACCTCCTCACCGTCGATCGGCAGCCCGCTGGTTGAAGATGACATTAAGTGCAAAATCATAACACACACGACAATATTGGCTTTTGTGATCTGCAATGCTTGGCTAATAGGAGAGCAAGCCATCGCTTATTTGGAGCAAACTTTGCATTTACATGCTTTTCTGCTCGTTCGTTACGATTTATAGACAGGATACAGAATGATAGGACATTCTTTATTATCGAACAACGTTTGGTTTTTCATTATTTTTTGCCCAAAAGTGGTAGTTCTCAGACGGTAGCTCTCCGCCCCCTGATGCTTAGAGCGCCCATGGTGGTACAGGTGGACTCGAGGAAGCTCCATGCAAACTCCCATAGGCGGGGCTCCAGCTTTCCCTCTAGTTAATAGTAAGAAACTCTATGGTCTGCGCCGTGGACGGAACGGGACATCTCAGTAATGCCCCCCTCTGTTCATGAAAAAAACGGACTGTCCCGCACATAGAGATGTGTGCGGATGCACCGGCGCCGCAAATCTGGCAATGTGCTGTCAGACCGCGATGCCGACACTATCGGCACGGCTGAGTCAGTTGCGGCGAGCAGCTCTGCCACCGTTCGGCGCCCGTCCACTCCGAACACGAGGCCCGAGCAGTGGTTCTGGGGGCGGGCTCCCTCGCGCTCTCTGCCACTCCGAGGATGAGCGAGATGCCGAGCAGCTCGTACAGGGTGGCCGCACTCCCCGCGTCCACCGCCCCAACACCACGCCGGGTGTTGAAGCGGATAGCCAAGACTCCAGGCCGCGGTCCAAGCTCCTCCGCCAGCTCCTAACCTTGTTCTCGCGAGAAGGCCGCGTCTCGCTGGGCTGGGCGAAAGAGGACGGTCCCGTGGACGTCGTCCGGGACCTGCACCGCGGTGGCAGCTTTGCGTCGCCACTGGGCCCGCGGCGTGGCTTGCTTCCAAAGGATGAGGCTACTCGGTGCCTGCTGCTGGATGGGAGAGAGTGGGCAGCTAGCAGACAGCTCGGCTTCCCCGGCAGCGTCATCCCGCTGACCCATCGGTTCCGATCCGGAAGTTGGGAATTTAACAGGCGCCCCGGCAGCCTGCGTGGAAGAGGGGCTGCCTTCCGGGTCGGTGGGTCCCTCTCCCCTCGCGCCCGCCAGGGCGAGGCTGAGCTAGGAGGGGGGTGTCATCACAATGAGTGCGTGGTGGGGGGGGGGGAGCAGCAATGCCAGTGGTTTTTCTGCTGGGGGCCCCCTGGAATGCGGTCCCGCCAGGGGACGAGGCGAGGCCACCTGCATCGCGTTTTGCCGCGCCACGTGGTTGCCTACAGCGGCCATGACCGCCATCGTTGTTTCCCGCTGATGGGGAAGGCGAGCGACGGCACTTTCGGTGGGTTGTTTCATCCATGGCCTCGTTCCCCAGGTCCGAGACCACGGCTGCTCTCCCTGAGTCGGTCTCCTGGGCCCCGTGGATGGTAATGGGGAGGCCCGCCGTAGCTTCCGTGGCCGCAGGGTGTGGTGCAGCAGTGGAACCACGTGGTGGCTGCTGCCTGCTCGGTCCAAGGAGGTGCAGAGCCTGCACCGACGCAACCGCTTGAGCCGGGGTCAGGCTGGCATGTTGCACCTAGTGTTCCTGTATATAGGAGCACTAGTTGCATCTCCTGTGTGGCGCGCTCCAGTGCCACCAGCCGCCTGGTCAGAATGACGCGATCACAGGGCCGGGCGTTGAGGCTGATAGATCGTTGCATCGTCCTCAATGTGCTCGGTTCGCGGCTAACATGCCCGAGGCACGTGGGCTTCATGATGGAGCCCCTCGACGCGACGAAGGTTTAGGCGTAGCGGTAGAGTCCGAGCGCGCACGCTTCGCGGTCTCTCCCACCTGTCCGAGCGCACCGCTACCTGTGCTACGCGTTGGCCCTGCTTCGATCATCGGACCACGTGTTCCGCTTTCCCCGCCAGCCAGAGCTAACCGCGGCCATGTGGTGCACCCGCGTGGTCGTATTCTGCCCCTTCCGAGGCTCCCTTGTTTGTGTGTGTGCGTGGCTGTGCCTGTACTACACGCCGCCCCTGCGTTGGCCCCTGCCCCAAACATCGGACCACGTGCTCCGCTGTCATCGCCAGCCGCCCGGCCCTCTCTCGTCGAGCCGCCCGCTGCCACGTGGTGCACCCGCAAGGTCGTACTCTGCCCCTTCCGAGGCTTCCTTGTTTGTGTGCGTGATTTGCGCTTGTGCTTCATGCAGCCCTGCTTCGAACATCGGACCACGTATTCCGCTGCCCTCGCCAGCCGCCCGGCCGTTCTAGCTGCCCGCTGCCACGAGGTGCACGCGCGTGGGCATCTTTGCCCTTCCGAGGCTCCCTTGTTGCGGGGCTCCCCTCCTCAGGCCATGGAGGATTCAGCTCCAACCAGCGATCCCCAGGCGTCCTATCTTGGCTATTGCCATCTCAAGGGCCATCAGTGCCGAGGACCTGGCTGAGCTGGTGGCCGACCAGTTCACCCCCTCCTGGCGGACCAGTCGCCAGCCCTGTCCAGTCCCAGCACCACTGCAGCCCTCCCCCATCCCCAGATGTCCAGATGTACTGGTCGAAATCATGGCCACGTGCTATGCCGTTATCACGGCCCAGGAGGTGCGGGCAGTCTTGGACCGCCCGCGAAGGCGGACGGCTCCGGGGGCAGACGGCATTAGTCACCAGATGCTTCGGGACCTGCACACCCCAGAGAGAGCCCGTCTCCTCGAGTCCATCAACACCATCCGGGGCACGGCAACTCTCCCCGAGGACTGGCTGACGGCCGTAGTCGTACCCATCCTCAAGCCACGGAAATCCAAGCACCTGCTGTCCTCCTACAGGCCAGTCTCCCTGACCTCAGCAGCCTGCAAGACCATGGAGGCAACCTTCCTGTCCCGCACTAGGGTCACTAATTTCCTGCCCGAGCAGCTAACGGCCTTCAGAAGAGGCAGGTGCACTGCGGACTCCATCACCGACCTGGTCTCCACCCTGGGAGATGCCCGACACGAAGGGGACGCTGTCATGCTGGTCCTGCTGGATGTACAGGCTGCCTTCGACACCCTCCCACACGTGTCATCCATGAGGCCCTGAGCTGTCTGGGAGTTACTGGACCTCTGGTGGCGTTTGTCCGAGCCTTCCTCCGGTGCCGCACCTTCCGGGTTCGTGTTTGCGGGCAACTAAGCTCCCCACGGCCCGTCGGAGCTGGGGTACCACAAGGCTCAGAGCTGAGCCCCTTCCTATTTAACCTGGCCATGACAGGACAGCCAGCCTCCCTCAGGTCCAGGTCCTCACGCCGGGTACGGTGCTCCATGCATGCAGACGACGTGGCCCTCTGGGTGAGGGGCACACCCAGGAGGATCCACTCCATGCTAATATCCTTCCACAGGGCCTTGGATGCTGCACAGGCCTACGTGACGTCCATCGGCCTCATGGTATCGCCACCAAAGACGGAGGCACTGCTATACCACCCCAGAGTGCTCCGGCCACATATCACCACCCTGCGGCTCGGTGGGGATGGGCTCACTTGGCGGGACCAGGTGAAGTACCTCGGCCTGCAAATCGATCGGTGTCTCAGCTGGCTTCCTGCGGTGAGGGCCCTCCTGCCTTGTCTACGACGGATCGGCCACGCAGTTCAGCAACTCCAGCATTCATGAGCTGAATCATGGGACAGATCGTCGGAAATAACGGCGAAGTTCCGAGTCGATTTTCTTGACGTGACAACGCAGGCAAACACGACGACTTGCGTTTTCTGCCAATGGTACGATTGTACTGCGTCTGGAAGCACAACTGTCCAGGTCTGGGGAAATCAAAATGCAGAACAATTGCACCTCTCTTGCAGCTGTGTTTTTCTTCAAGTATTGCTCTTGCTTGCACAGATCTAATATAGTTGGGGAATCAATTTCGTGGTCTTTATTAGAAATTCTCTCATAAATGATGAAGCGGTTAGAGTTTTTTTTAACTATCTCACCGTAATTCCATGAAGCAATCAACACAATGTCCTCACTGCTCTTTTCAAATTTCTCCGAAGTGAAAATGCCATTTTGTGGACAGCTAGTGCTCACAATTACTGAGGAAACATGACGCAGTAGGTTCCTGGCATACGCAGAGACTGCATATCTTCGGGAGAAAGCGACTTTCCGGGAGCGTTCTGCATTCCCGCGAGGCACAACTGAAATTTTGCACAGCACACGCAAACACACACTTGCCACTGTACGAGCATTTCACCCCCTTAGGACGCAAGGATATGAATTTTGTGAGGCCAACCTGGGAGGCGGGGTGAGCTTGCTTGTAGAGGTGGAATGCTTCTCGCAAGGGCCGCATCATGAAGCGTTTAGGTATCGATTCTTTCTCTCCCTCCTTTTCGATTCTCAAAACACCCTTTTTGTTCGGAGTCTGTCTAGAGCAATCGAGTTCATCCAAGGTGTAATATTCTAAAACGGTGGTTATGTCTTTCTGCTATAGTCTGCATCTTGTTTATCTCTCCTGTTTTGACCATACGCCTTCTTCGTCCACCATCTTCGATTTTTGGGTAACGTATTTCGTTGCACCTGGAATAACTTCCTGCATATATTTCACGGTTAGGTTGCGTGGTAGCAGTGTCAGCAGCTGGCAACGCTCTTGAAATGACGTACACCTATTGTAGGCAGCATGTAGGTTGTCTTCCCAGCAGCTGCACAATTGCGCACATTTTTCTTCTGACGCACGCAAAGTTTCTGGGGTATTATATGCTGCCTGTATCCCCGATCGGATTTTCGTCAGCATAGCTCTTGCCACCTCTACCTACTTTCGCTTTGCATAGGAAAGTCTGAGGCGTTTTTTAGAGCGCTCGGTGGCTTTAAAGGCGAGATTTCGGGGGTAAGGTTGACACTGGAGTTTCAATTTTCTACGATTTCTTCCCCAGGGCGGAATTCTTCGAATGTTTCGGTTGATTCTGCCTGCATATCATCTATGTCTTCCTTGAACCGACAGTAGCAATTCTGACAGATGGAGTCACTTTCTCGTACTCGGAGAGCTTCTTCTGGAAGTAGGACTTTTTTGTGAGCAGCGATATTGAGTGTCTTTACACTGCGAAAATTACGTCCTTTTTCAATTCTCTGTTTGTGCCTTTTTGAGTGGTCGGCCCAAAACGTTCGGCGCAGAGAGAGAGAGAGAGAAGTGGTAGAGGAAAGGCAGGGAGGTTAATCAGTAAAATGTTCCGGTTGGCTACCCTGCACTAGGGGAGAGGGATGAAGGGGGCGTAAAAGAATAAGTAGAAAATTGCGGTCCGTACCGCATGACAGGCAATGACACAAGCACTGTATGCCACAGGCCACCGCAGCTGTAGCCTGCACACCTTGAGGGCTGCCGACTGCTGCGGCCTGGAACAGATCGAGGGCCCTCCATCACAAGGCAGCGCAGACGTTTCAGTGTCAAGAAAGGCTGCTTGCCGTTGAGGCTGATAATGTTGATGACAACGCAAGCATCGGACTTCTCGGAAGGATGAGGCTGGAGGATGCGTTGTGCCAGCTATTGAACAGCTGCAAGCTTTGGATTAAACAAATCCAGCATCTGCAGTGCATTCTGTGCAGCTGGTACGTGCATGCTGGAAAGCAGCACACGCATGGCATTCACGATTGGCTTTAGGATTGCAATCACTTGCTCGTCTGCGACCTGGCCCGGTTTCTGGCCTACTACCCGAGCAGCAGTAGGCTCAACACACTGGGGTGCGCGGTGCTGGGGGTGGGTGCTTCGGGAGCGATGGCCAAGTCACTTGGCGGTCCCGGTCTTGGACCGGAGTTGAGGCTTGTGCTTGGCTAGCAATGGGCTCGGGACTGAGTACGCAATACCCGCTTGGTCACTGCGGGTGTGTGTAGCTCAGGCAGGGATGGCCAAGGCCCGTCTGCGACAACAGTCTGTGCCTCGCCAGTCATATTGCTCCCAATCCTTAAAGTAGTATGCGGAGGAGGAGGACAAGTTGCGGAAATCCTTGGACGATCCTTTCCAATGCTCTCTCGACTTTAAGGTCTGTGACGAAGGGGACGACGTCGTCGCACCTTAGCGGCAGCTTCTCTGTGTGTGGAATTGTCTCTTGTCATTTGTTTCAGAATCGCCCTTTCCCGTTTCAGGCAAGGACAATCTTTGGAGGCAGCATCATGAGGGCCGCGGCAAATGGCACACGTAAGGACTGCTGCCCGGCAAGAATCGCCGCTGTGTGGCTGAGTACACCGTGGGCACGCGATGGGGAAATTGCACACACTACTGACGTGTCCTTTCTTCATGCATTTCCGGCACTGGAGAGGCTTCGGGACGAAAGGCCGAACTGCATGTCGAAAGTGCCCAACCTTCACGTACGACGGAATGCAGTCCCCTTAAATGGAAGGTCAACTTGATGCACTTTGTCCTTCCAAGGCACTGAGTTTGCAGTATGGCTACACCGTCGGTAGCTGGTTGAATCAACATGGGCAGATCAGAGTCGCGGATGACTACATCGACATCGCAAATGACGCCTGCCGTAGTGCCACTCCTTAGAAGGACATAGGAATGAACGCTGATGCCGCCGAGCGTCCTGATGTTGCTCAAGCTCTCAAGCGCGTTCCGGTCCACGATACCAATGGTGACGACATTCCTAAAACGATTCGCCTTCACATCTTTAATTGCTCCCGGGACGTTAGCCTCCAGGAACGCAGACGTGGCTTGCCTATTGATGTGGTTGAGATTGTCGGTGGGAGCCTCTGGCACAAATAGGACAGTATGTGCCGATGATCCTCGCTCCGTAGTAATCGTGGACGTACTCGTCGACGACGAGTCCTCACCTTTGCGCAGTCTCCGTTTTGCCTTCTTGCTTACGACTCTGATGAAGCCGTCGTCAGCCGAAGAGTCATCACTGGTGGCCGAGTAAATCACGGTGGCCTAGCTGCTTGCGTCATTCGGGAGGTCAAGACGTTTCCTCTGGGCGGCAGAGGCTGACCGACCGGACTGAAGTTCAACAGCGTCCACTTCCATCACCGTCACCAAAACGGAAAGAGTAGTTTCATTATAATGTCGTAAAACAGGAAAAAAACTCAAGAGGCGAAGGGACGGCGTTCTGGTCTAGAGCGGAAATCTCTTCAAGAATGCAAAAGATCACCGCTTCCGAAGATTATCGCGGGACAGAAGAGCAGGTGACGGATACAGGGCCCAAGGCTGCTTTCCCAACAATAGGAGATGGACAGATTAATGAATTTTTAACACAGGCCGCCCACCGTCGACACTGATGCTGTTTCGGTCTGGCGTACGAGCTGAGACTGAGATTCCAAGTATGCTTGTGGAGGGAGCCCTCCGGCGCAGAGAAAACACGTGAGTACAGAAAACGACCCACCAGGTCTGAAAAACGACACGCAAAACTCGAGATCCGGACAACATCCGCTCACCAGGGCTATCTCGGTCGAAGGTAGAGGCATAACTGTCATGCGTTCGGTGCGTTCCGATGGAAAGATGATAGCGACGCTAAGCCCTCGGTGCGGCGGCGGCACACATAATGCTATGAAATTCAGCGTCGCGCCGCAGCGGCTGCCAAGCGCGGATCATCCTTAGAGCGGCGGTAGTGGTTGAAGCAACGCTGCCTCCTGAAAAACATGCCTGAAGCGTGAGAGGTTTTTCTGCCCGCCGTAGAGCGCGCGTCCGCCGTATGGCGGCGCTGTCAGATGAAACAGCATGATCGGGCGCCGCGCATCACAGTCTCACAGCCATTGAAACCGAAATGGGATAGGATGGATGGATGGATGGATGGATGGATGGATGGATGGATGGATGGATGGATGGATGGATGGATGGATGGATGGATGGATGGATGGATGGGCGGGTGGGTGGGTGGGTGGGTGGGTGGATGGATGGATGGATGGATGGAAGGAAGGAAGGAAGGAAGGAAGGAAGGAAGGAAGGAAGGAAGGAAGGAAGGAAGGAAGGAAGGAAGGAAGGAAGGAAGGAAGGAAACGGCTGAACCCTTTAAATCGGGCGGTGGCTCAAGCCACCTAGCCATGGCATGAAATTTTACGCTTGTCTTGATTTTAGCCACCAACCAGATAACCTTCGCTTGGTTAATTCTACCCGCTTAAAATCAACTTTACCTTTAATGTCCTTAAACCTCAATGCCTTGGATAAATCAGCCCCGCTGCTTTCCACTGTAGGGTGAAGAACTTTACTGAAAAGTATCAAGTGTTCAGCCGTTTCCTTCTCCTCTCCGCACGCAACGCACAACGTGTGTACCTCGTGGTACCGGACGCTATATGTTTTAGTCCGGAAAACTCCTGTCCTGGCCTCAAGCAACAAAGAGCTTCCCCTACAATTATCATAGATAGTTTCTTTGGCAATTTTGCTACTTAAAAATCCTGTTTGTTTCCGGTGCTGATTTCGTCAGCATTCCTGTTTTCCACAGAGCTCTCTCTGTTTCTTTAACCTTTTTCTCAACCGATAATTGCTGATTTTCCCCCCTACTGCTGTCCAGATATATCCTTGTCAATTTCAGTGTTCGCTTTCTCCATTTCATCTCAACGTCCCTTATATACAGGTATCTGAAAACTTTCCTAGCCCACTGCTTTTCCCCCATTTTTCTCAATCGCTCCTCAATTGCTATCTTACTGCTAGGTTCTCTGCTCTCGAACGACGCCCATCCCATACCACCCTGTACCCCCTGATTTGGTGCACTGTCATGTGCTCCCAAAGCTAGCCTCCCTACGCCACGTTGTTTAATTTCTATCCTTGCTTGAACATCTGGTCTCATGCTCAGGACCGCATTACGGAAAGTTAGGCTAGGAACCATCAGCCCTTTCCAGATCCCTCTTACCACTTCATACCTATTGTAATTCCACAATGCCCGATTTTTCATGACAGCTGCATTCCTGCTAGCTTTATTCATACATATTTTTCATGCTCTGCCAGATACTCAGAACCGTTATTTATCCACACCCCAAGATACTTGTACTCATCCACTACTTCTAGCGTGAACTCATGTATTGTGTGCTCGCCGCCCTCATCATTAAATATCATGACTGCAGATTTTTCCTTACTAAACTTGAAACCTAATCTATCTCCCTCTGTACCACATATATGTCTATCAACCAACTTCTGTAAATCTTCCTTGTTGTCAGCTATTATCACTATATCATCAGCGCATATTAGTCCCGGTAATGACTGTTTAATCTATTCTCCTTGCTTGAAAAAAGAAATGCTGAAGCTTAGTCCGCTCCTCTCTAGCTTGTTCTCCAACACTTGCATGTACAACATGAACAACAAAGGAGACAGATGACATTCTTGCCTAAGCCCCGACTGTAATGCTACAGGCTCTGATACATTTTTTCCCATTTTATAAGCGCTCTGTTAGATTTATGTATATCTTTTAAAAGATTAATTACTCCATCTTCCACGTCCAATGTGCCCAGTATGTCCCAGAGGTACTCTTGAATAATGTTGTCGTAGGCTCTCCTAATATCCAGAAATCCTAGCCATAGGGGCCTTTGTTCCTTTTCAGCAATCTCTATACACTGTGGCAATGAAAACAGATTGTCCTCCAACCTCCTTTGTTTCCGGAACCAATTCTGTAGCTCCCCTAGCGCCCCCTCCTTCTCCACCCAAGCCTGCAATCTGTCCTTTATAATCTGCGTCACCACCCTGTAAACCAAAGATGTGACTGTTATGGGATGGTAGTTACGTCAGCTTTGTCCACCTTTCCATTATATATCATGTTCATTCTACTTAATGGCCATTCATCGGAGGCTTCCCCATCCACTATCATTTTATTCACTACCTGTGTAATATTTCCTTGGATTTTGGTCCTAGCTTCTTTATTAACATCATCGAGAGAGAGAGAGAGAGACTCTTTAATGAAGAAACAGAGAATTTAGCCGGCATTTCAATATCGCTGGCATGCTACTCTGCGTAGGGAGGGAAATTTGGGAGATAAGGACTGAAGGAGAGCAGCGTGGAAGAGGTGAAAAAGAAAAAAAACGAAGATAAAATGCAGCCATGAAATGGTTACTAAGGATGCAGTGGCGAGTATTGATGTAACCTATGGAATGATGGAGTGCATAGTCCGAAGAATGGGCTGACGAAGTTCACTGCAAGAAGAATGCATGAAGGTAACCTGCAAGTGAATTTAGAGCTTATCGAGATGTCCAATGCCTTTTAAATATGTAAAAAGAAAGTTCATTGCAAGTCTATGTTGCCTGAAGCAGGCTAAGGGGCCTAAAACGTTGTCCATTGTTAGGGGCACTGGGCAGAGCTTCTGCATGCAATGTTCATGGTACGCACGCTCGTTAGCATACGCAGGGCACTCAAGCAGGATATGTTCCACAGTTTCTATCGAAGCACAGTTGTCACAATGCGGACTGTTCATTTGTCCAAAACGGTATCGCAGGCCATTTGTTTATGCAGCATTCAGACGAAGTCGGTGATAAAGTGTTTCGAGTTGTCGAGGAATTCTGGGTGAGAGTCTTGATCTAAGATGTGGGTCGATTGAGTGAAGAAATTGGTACTGATGTGTCGGCAAACTCCAAAGCCGATACGTTTCTTCGTACGCAAAACTTTTAGCCATTTGGGACGCATCAGATTTCGTGAGAAAACTTCGAATGTATCTCTGATGTTGATGGCCCTTACGGGCCGCTTCATCCGCTTTTTCATTAGCCATAATGCCACAGTGAGTAGGTACCCACTGAAATGTTATGCAGTGGCCTGCGGCAATAGCTAAATGATGTATATACCCAATGTCCAGGGAAACTGGCTGGTGATTCGTTTTCTTCAGCAGGTTGGCCAGGATCTGCAGAGATGCTTTTGAATCGGTGAAGATAACCCAACGGCCGGCGGTTCGGCGCAGGATGTAAGAAACAGCTTCCTTAATGCCGTGAAGCTCAGCTGTTGTAGAGGAGGTCCTCCGCTGCAGCCGGTAAGAAAGGGCATGGCCTGTTGAGGGCACATAAAGGCCACAAGAAGAAGTTTCTTTAGTAGTTGAACCATCGGTGAAGATATGGGTGTGCTGCGTATATTCTTCGATTAAGTAGCCGAGAGTAGCTTGTAGAAGTGCTGCTTGTGGCATGCGGCTCTTTGCATTCACACCTGGAACAGACTTCTTCACCTTTAGAGGAGAGAGTGTCCATGGAGGAAAGGCCAGAGGTAGTAGTTTCTGAGGCTGATTAATAGTAGGAAGGGGCAGGAGCTGCACTGCCTGGCCAAAGCTAGAGTTGCTGTGAGTTAGGTGGACACGGTGTAGGAAGTGCTTCTTCCCTTGCAGGACATGGCGGAGATGGATACGCATAGTTTCCTGGGCGGAAATTACCTCTAGTGGGAGACATCCTGCCTCCGCTACTGTTCCTGATGCAGAGGAACCCTTTGGGAGGCCAAGACATATTCGCAGTCAGTTGTTCCGTGCGGCATTGAGAGTCTTATTGCTTGATGTAGATAATCTTTGAAGCACTGGTAGACAGTAGCGCAAGGTTCCTTCAACGTAGGCTTTTTCAAGCAGAAGCATTGATCGGCAGTTGCTACCCCACCTTGTTCCCGCCATGAACCTGAACACTTGCGATGCTGCAGTAATCCTCGCATGGAGTTTTTTGATCTGAGGTGACCATGACAGATTATAGTCGATTACAACACCCAGGAATCGCTGAGATCGTACATATGGCAGCGATCGTCCGCCTAGGAGCAGCGGATATCGGGTCATCGTTTTTCTTGTAAACGCCATTGCAACATTCTTTTCCGGCGAGAGACGAAGACCTCTGGAAGCCAGGTACATCGAAATGTGCAATAGTGCTCTCTGAAGACGTTGCTGGGTAATATAGCGCGAACGTGACGCGGTCCAGATGCAGATATCATCAGCATAAATTGTTATGCGGACCCCTCGCGGAAGGTGTTTTCTTTTGTGAATAAGGACAATATTGAACAGGAGAGGGCGGAGCACCGCTCCCTGTGGTACGCCCCTCTCCACTGCGTGAAAGCGTGTTGGACCGTTTGGAGTGGTAATAAAAATTTGTCGTTCTTTTAAATAATGCCCAGTCCACTTGTATAACCTTCCTCCAAGGCCAAGACTGCCTAAGGCTGCGAGAATGGCATGGTGAAAGACGGAGTCAAAAGCGGCCTTGATGTCTAGGAAAACGGCTGTTGGGATGTACCCAGCATGAAGGTACTCCTCAATTGATGAGACGAGGGCGATGATATTGTCAGTCGCAGACCTGTTTTGACGGAACCCGTTCATTTCTTGGGGGAACTCATTTCGGCTTTCTAGGAACCAAGTTATGCGTTTGCAGATCATGCGCTCCATGAGCTTACCTACGCAGCTCAGTAGGGCAATAGGCCGGAATGATGCGTAGCTTGTTGGCTGCTTACAGGGTTTCAAAACGGGCACGATTTTCGCCAGCTTCCATTCCGTGGGGACCTCACCAGCCATCCAGGAAGAATTGTAATACTCCAGGAGTCGAAGACGGGAGGTGTGGGGTAGCTTTGCAATGGCGTCATAGGTCACCTCATCATGACCCGGAGACGTGTGCCTGTTTGTCTCCGCGATAGCTGTGGATAGTTCTTCCAATGTGAAAGGCAGGTCTAACGCTGGCACTGCCGCCTTTGGGATGCCTGTTTGACCATCTGCGGAGAGTGTCGAATGCCCTGACCCTGCCGACAGCAGCTTGCAGTATTCTTCTGACACTTCTTTTATAGATTTTTGTTCGTGTAGGGAGAGTGCAGCGAAGGGGTGGAGTTGTTGAAGTGGCGTGCGCATACCTCTAACTATCCGCCAAATATTGGTTACTGGTTTGCGCACATCCAGCGTAGAACAAAAGTCACGCCACTTTTGCCGACTGAGTTTATCCATGTAGCGTCGAATGTGACGTTGTGCCCGTCGGCATGCACGTAGGTCATCGAGGCTTTTTGTGCGCAGAGCTTTCCTTTCAGCTCGCCTGCGTATAGCGCAGAGCCTTTGGAATGTGTCATCATTTGAAGGTAGGTTATCATTTTTAGCTGTAAGTTGTGTACTCGCCCTCAGGCAATACGCAATTGTCGATGCTAATTCCTCATTGCGAGTTGCCGCAGTAACTCCTCTGCTTACAGCGTCCTTGTTTGCGTCCCAGTCTGTAGATTTTATAAGGAATTTCTTTGGGTTCATCTGCGCATGGAAAGCCGATATGAGGATTGGGTAATGGTCGCTTCCACGTGTCTCCAAATCAGTGAACCAGCCAAAGTTGTGGGCGAATGAACTTGTGACAAATGTCACGTCGATGCTGCTGGTAGTCGTCGGGCCTCGGAGGTAGGTGATGCTGCCGTCATTTAATGGCTGAACTGAATGCTTGGAGAGAAGTTTTGCAAGCTTGGCACCTCGGGCACATGTATGTGAGCTGCCCCAAATTTCATTATGAGCATTGAAGTCTCCGCAAATCATATGCGGAGAGGGCGTCCTTGCTATCAAGTCTTCAAGTCTCAAAGCATCAAATGGCGTGCCTGGCTCAAGATATACTCCAATCAGAGTGTACTGTTGTCCGGCAATAACTGTGACAGCACATACGTATTCATTGTCGCTGTGAGGCGGGACATCAACCGGTGAGGCCGGGATATCCTTTCGAAAGCCTATCAGCAATCTGCTGACGTTAGCTGGTCGTTGTGAATGATGGAAATAGTATCCATTGAGTCGGAAAGTTTCCTCGACGCGTGATTCACAGATGACTATGAAGGGGAAGCGGTACGCTCGCACGAGCTGTCGGAAATCAGAGTTTAGAGCGCAGCCCGCGAGCGTTCCACTGGAAAATGGTGCATGTACGAAAGATGTTGTGGATTGTCAGCTGCGGTGAAGTTCTCGCTGTGGAAGCCATGATTACTGAAGTGTGGTATTACGCCCCTGCGGAGCGTAGGAGACCGACACCAACGGCTCCATTGCAAGGACAGCTTCTACTTCTGGGAGTCTTCCTGACGAGGGGTTTGCACGGATAAGAGCCTTGATGGCTGCAAACAGCATCGGAATCAGTAGGCATGTGACATCTTGTTCAGAGCTTCCGGTTTGCTGCCTGCCGCTGATCTTCTTGTCATGTTGTGGCGCCCTAGGGTCAGAGCAAGCGACGCTGTTTGTCGGGTCTTGTGTAGTGCGTTGCAGTAGCTTTGATGAAGGAGAAGAACCAACGGACTTCCCACGCTTCTTTTTTACCGCATCTGCGTAGGTCTTGTCAGCTGCTCTGCCACGCTGTGTTGACTGATTCTCGGAAAGAGCTGCCGTAGTCGTGAAAACCACGTCGGGGTTAGGTGGTGGTTCATGGCGCTTAGGGGGTTTCCCTTGTGCTTGCTCTGCCGTGCGAGCAACTGCGGCTGCTTTCTTTTTATAACACCCTCCATAGGAAACAGGGTGTGGGCCACCGCAGTTAGCGCATTTAGGTTGCGCTCTCGAAGTGCATTCTTTGTGCGAGTGGGGGCCAGCACACACTTTGCAGCGCACGGGGCCGTTACAGTGTCTTGATATGTGGCCATGCCTCTGACATTTATAGCACTGAGTTGCTGCTCCGACGTATTCAGTTACAGGGTAACTACAGAACCCCAGCGTTACTCGTTTTGGTAGCGGCGCATCTTTTGCGAATTCCAATATAACTGTGTGACGGCGTACCGCTTTTATCATTCCACCATCTTCAGGAGTGTAGGCGATTAGCCTCCTTGCTGAGAGGACACCTTGGTCGCGTAGATATTCCTGCAGATCTTCGTCTATGTAGGTGACAGGTACATCTTGTATTTTGCCATAGCTTGCCATGTAAGAGTATGGGACTCTGGCCTCTACAGCCACTCCAGCCAGCTTAGTTACCGTGAGCAGACGGTTGGCGGCGGGCAGCGTCGATACTGTAACCATCAGGCTCCCATCCTTGTGAATGCGATGGCTGAGGACTTTTTCTTGAGCCGATGCTACAACCGCCGAAGCCACAATGTTGGGGTTGGCTTTCCATAGGCTTCCTCCTTCCTCAGTGGGCCTGAAAACTACAGGAACACCGGTAGCTCTCTTTTTCTTATACGATACAACTGTAAATGATGCTTGGTCCATGTCCTCTGGATGGTCGGTCAGAGGCTCGTTGCTGGCTTGGTCGTCGCGCAGTCTCTTGTTTGGCGGGGACTGGTCTGTAGCCGCAACTACAGGGGCCGCTGGCACTGTTGCCATCAGTGCAGCATGGAGTTCAGCTGGCGGTGATGTTCCGTGTCGGCGTTGATACGGCGCACAGCGCCGAGGAGGTCGCTTGACGTGCTTTTGCAGGCGGCCAGGGACCCCCAGGTCGTCGCACGTCGAGGACACACGCCAAAAAGACTGGAAAACCTCTGAAGTGAGAAAATAAAGCCGGAAATTACGGACCGGTGTCAGACAGCCGGAACACTAACCGCCGTCTTCTTCTTCCCATCTAACATAATCGGAATACCATCTGGTCCTGTTGATGTGCCACTAGGAACCTTCTCTGCCCTTTCCCACTCTCTTTGCTCAAGTGAAGCTATTGCAGTAATCGGTCTATCCTCTTTCGATAAATTATGTGCAACATTTCTTTCTTTAAATTTTTCTGTCATCCTTGTTCTGATGTGTTGTATCGCTTCATCCCCTTCTAGTCGAATACCCTGATCTGTAACAATAAACATTTGCTTTAGCCTAGTCTTGTTACTCATTGCATTTAGAGGTTTCCAGAATTTTTGAGCTGCTTTTCTATCCTTCTTATTTACTTTTGACATCCATTGGGCACCCTTTCTTCTAATTTTGTCATGAATCAAATAGGATCCTTCCCTTCAACACTTAATCAAGGTATCCCATTTTCTGTCCACTTCAACTTCTTGTTCCCCCTCTAATTGGAATATCTGTGTTCCCTGGATGCTTCCTGATGTTTCTCTATCGCCCTCTTGACCTCCTCATCCCACCAACTCTTGGTATTTCGCCTTTTCTCTTTTAGCTTTACTCGCACCTTAGCCGGCTCTAGCTCCAGTAATCGAGTTAATTTGGTATAAGTCCATTCAGTTCCATTATTCTCAAAAATTACTTTCTCAATTTGTTTGGCTGCTGCTTCCAATTGCTTTTCTGAGTAAAAATTACCCTCTGATTGTTCATCTCGCTTCAGTCCTACATTCGTTTCTCTTCTGAAACTCAACTTGATACGCTTGTGGTCACTACCTAGACTTCTGGAACCATGTTGATCTATGCTCATTACCCCTAATCTATTATACATCCTCTGTGACATTAGAGCATAATCTATCGTCGAGTGCAGACTCCCTGCCTTCCATGTTATGAGCCCTACACACTTCTCGGTACTGCTGCATAAACCTAAATCATGCCTGTCACACATGTCCTGCAGCATGCTTCCTGTCGAATCTGTATACCCATCCAGGTCTTCTATATGTTCGTTCATGTTGCCTAATATAAGCAACGGCTGCGGCGTTGCTAGACAAAGGCGACTCAAGGTCGTTCGTGGGCCACGGCATATATGACATACGTCGCGACGAGCCGAAATGGCTCGCTGGCTGAAGTAGTAAAGCTTTCGTTTTAAAACAGTCCCTTCTCCTCCATCCATATGTTTTCACTGGCAACGTAGTCGTGTGCAACTTGAAGAAAAAAGTCCACATCCACTCACACCACCATTTTCCTCACCTTTTTTAAAACATTTCTTCCTTTACCCTCAATATATACAAAGATCGGTACAATTGGCTCGAGGAAGACTCCAAACTGAAACGAGAATTCTGAAACCGGAAAGCAAAGATCACTTTTTTTTTCAAAAATTGCGTGCCGTGCAATGTATCGCAGTCAGTCTTCAGTGGCAACAACAAAATATGGCATAGCTGAAGAAAGCCTCACTTGCGTCAAAGTCCGCAGAAAAGAGTCGCACTGATCTCGGGAAAAAAACGTAAATCTTGACACCACGCCTAAATAGGTAGAAGTTAATGTGGTAATGCAAGACGCCTTTTCCCAAATCTACAAAGAAATTATCACGCTTAATCCTCGCCCGTTAGGACTGCCGAACAAAAACTGCCAATAGACCATGGAACTTTTGAATGCTAAGTCGAGATCACGATCGAAAGACTTTCAACAAATACCACACTTTTAAAACCAAGAATATATATATATATATATATATATATATATATATATATATATATATATATATATATATATATATATATATATATATATATATATATATATAATGGGTATTTGGAAGGGACATGTGGCCATTTTCATCTCATGTACCTAGTTGCTGATGTCTAGTATCCATACCAAAGGCCTGCACATGACAAATCCGACATCACAAGCTCTGTGCTGCTCTCCATGGTTGCTACAAAAAATGGGCACATCATCTGCATAAGCCAAAACTTTAATATCATAGGCTTGAAGTTCAAATCCGCGAATACTGGTGTTATTACGTTATTACTGGTGTTATTAAATTCAGGCAGCTAATATCAGCTCACTTTGCCAAATAATCTTTTTATCAGCAAACATTTCCAGGTTTGCTCAGATACCAAACGCGAATTTTGCTTTGTAGCCGTTCCCTACGCCCATGCATATGCCATATTTTGTGCTTTGTCTTGTATCTCTTTTTTCTCTTTTTTGTTTTTATATTAATTGTGCATGTAAACCTTTGTATCGATTTGTAAAGATATGCGAAAACTAATCGCATGGGTGTTCTTTTCGTCTTTTTTTCCGCTTTTCTCTTTCAATAACCATGGTTTCATAAGAATGTGTGACGTTACTTGCCTGTCTGGTTTTTATTTCGCTTTTATATGATCACGTGATTACTGTACTTGTTATCCCCCCTTAAGTAATGCCCAACCCAGGGCCCTTAAGGGATAATAAACGATGATGATGATGGCAGAGCGGCCCTAAACAGTGAAAATTATCGGTGACAGTGGGCATGCCCTGCCGCTCACGGATGCTCTAACCGCAGTTATGTCTGTGCTCCCGGTTAACAACCAGATCCGTGGTACAGTTACCATGCGCACACCATTTTCATCATCATCATCATCATAAGCCTTCTTATACCTGCTGCAGGGCAAAGGCCTCTTACATGTGTCTCCAATTAACCCTGTCCTTTGCCAGCTGCAACCACCCTTTGCCTGCAAACTTCTTAATCTCATCTGCCCACCTAAACTTCTACCGCCCCTGCTACGCTTGCTTTCCCTCGGAATCCACTCCGTTACCCTTAATGACCAGCGGTTATCTTGCCTTCGTATTACATGCCCTGCCCAAGCCCATTTTTTCCTCTTGATTTCGACTAGGATGTCATTAACCCGCGTTTGTTCCCTCACCCACTCTGACCGCTTCCGGTCTCTTAACGTTACACCTATCATTTTTCTTTCCATGGCTCGCTGCGTTGTCCTTAACTTAAGCTGAACTCTTTTCGTTAGCCTTCACGTTTCCGCCCCGTAGGTGAGTACCGGTAAGATACAGCTGTTGTACACTTTTCTCTTGAGGGAAATTCGTAAACTGCCACCCATGATCTGAGAGAACCTGCCATATGCGCTCCACCCCATTCTTATCCTTCTGGTTATCTCCCTCTCATGATCCGGATCTGCTGTCACTACCTGCCCTAAGTAGACGTATTCCTTTTCAACTTCCAGGCTCTCGCTGCCAATTTAACCCTTTAACAATTTTAACCCTTTTTAATATTACGACTCCAACAAAGACATGTTCGAGGATCTTTAAGCAAAATGTCATGGCAGACACGGTCAAATTCCTCTTTTTAGAACCACGTTGCTTCTTGGCGAATAAGCACCTATAGTATCCGTTGTCACGACTGTATGCTAATGAGTATATAGGTGTGTCATTCGAAAGGAAGGAATCTGTAATTAGCCTCGCAGAAGAACGCACGATGAGACAATGCTCTCGCACTCAAAGCATATAACTAGCCCTAAGTCGCGGGTTCGAACCCGACTGCAGTGGCTGCGTTTCTATGGAGGAAAAACGCTAAGGCGCACGTGTGCTGTGCGATGTCAGTGCACGTTAAAGATCCCCAGGTGGTCGAAATTATTCCGGAGCCCTCCACTACGGTACCTCTTCCTTCACTCCCTCCTTTATCCCTTCCCTTACGGCGCGGTTCAGGTGTCCAACGATATATGAGACAGGTACTGCGCCATTTCCTTTCCCCCAAAAAACAATTAATCATTAGCCCTAAGTGCCCTCCGTAATTTTATGGATATATGTTTCTGACCTTGGCTTGGAGGTGAGTGCGCCTATGACGGAGATCATGCTGTTATTGGAAGCAGCTAGCTGCTATCCGAGTACCCCTAATATCCCGAGTCATCGCCCTCCCCCCTCTCATTTAGGTAAAATATCGATTATGTCAAAACCACTGATCGATTAATCGCCCACCCTAGAAAACGTAAATCGCGGGCCTCACAATTTTTGAAAAATACCCTCCCGAACGTCGCGCCCGAAAAAAAATACAAAGGAGACAAATTTTTATTCGCGCATCGCCCCGAATTTTCGCGGCCACAAGGTCAAACGAGGGTCGTGCAGAAGAAAAACGACCGAGATAACGAAGGTGAGCATTACTTTGTTCACAAGTGCAAGGAAGTCTGTTTGCGCCCGATACGGAATATGAGGTCGCGATCTCTTCGTAACGTGATATAAAGCGTCGATACAGACGTTGTCGCAATTCGACTGCCGGACGGCCCCTGCATAATTATTGACGGCGGAACTAGCTGCAGTTGTGTGCAACAGGCACCTCTTCCTTTCCAAAAGGGTCTATTTACGCTGCAGTTTTGCGGTCCGTATTCCCATTGTCTCTGTCGCTGCCAGTGGTGTTGCTGGCTTTTTATATGCGATGTGGAACAGCTGCGCAGTCAAGAAGAAAGTGGAAGTCATCGAATGGCACCGGAATTATTTGTTGTGCGTTCGCTTTGAACTCGCGACTCGGATGACTCGTTGTGTAACGGTAGTAGTGTAAATGCAGCCTTAGCCTTTTGAGCAGCAAGCGATCGACACGAAGAGATGCACGGCGTAAACCATTTTCTCGAGCGCTGCTCTTGCTCTGATCGATATGCGTTTAAACTTGCCGCAAAATCACTGGCTCATGGATAGCACTGACATAGCGCAAGCGCTTGCTACATGTCAGTCTTGGCGAGTCAACGCGGAAACGATTATGACGGACTCTTCGCATTCATGTACGACATGTGTACGACCTCGTCGTTTCATCCAGCGCGGAACTTATTGGCAGTCTTCAATGTTGAGTCGGTAGAGTTTCTATGTGGACTTAAAAGAGAGACACTGGTATCATCCATTCATTACCATTGCGTACCCATCCTCATGCATCCATACGGTTATCCCAGTCATTCCCTTGCATACAGTGAACTGGAACATACCCAGTGGCGCGACCGCCTCCGCCGGAGCGTGCCTTGAGCGGTAGTAAGTTGCGGCGGCGCTGCAGTCGACCGCACTTGAAAGCGCGTCAGCCTTCGGGCCGCTGTTGTGCTAGGATAAGCGCTTCGTGCGGCGTTTGATGCGGCTTCAATTCACTACCACGGGGTGTTGTAAGAGTAGCCAGGGCCAGACGTTCTTGCATTTGCTTTTTGTTTCTTGCAGCTTCGTTTTACTCATGTCAAGGCTCCGATACTGTCGTGGGAACAAGTTGTATTTGTGCTGTCAGGCCGGAAACGGGCACTGCATCACATATCAGTTTTCCCGCGCGTGGTTGAGCTGGATACTTGGGCGTCGTACATATGGCTAACTTCTATCTGTGACTGATGGCGCACTCCGCATAAAATACGTGCCTAATTGCGCGTGTGTCCTCACTTTTGAGCGTCTTCAATGACAAAATAAAAAAAAGTGTACTGTCTAGGTTCAGCAATAATCATAGGCCCCAAAACGAAAACGCATAAAAAGGGAAGCTTGTCGCAGGTGTAAGGCAATGGTAGTATACTTAATTGTTTCCTTAATAGCACCATATTTGGCAAAAACTTTCAAATTCCCTGCGTTATTTGCGCCGAGACGGCTTTTTTACGAACGCAACGCGCTCGAATGCCCTATATTGAATGCATGCATTCCTGGTTTAATTGCTGGTGTAATTTTTTCCTTTCTTCTTTTTTAGATCTTTGCTATCGGTATACACAAGTTATTTGAAGAATCATATCTACAATAATGAACAGCACAGTTGTCATATCCACCAGTGCACTTTTATTTACGCAGCATATGCTCACTGCATGTCATAGTTAATCATTGTTCAACAGATTCAATACACTTTCATAGTCGACTTAGTTTTAAATGTTGGTGAGACTTCCTGCGTGCTGCATCCCGGGCCTTATTTAAGCCTCTGATATAAAAGTGCATACGCGTGACTACATAAAATCCAATCATACTTGCTGTTAGTGTTTTTCTGTGTTCATCGCATCCGATAGCTGCCATCTCTTTGGTATGTATGACAGCCAGTATATCCATGATGCTGTCTTGGTGGAGCTTGTTAGAGCTAAAACACCCTGTAAATAGGTCCTCAAGGTCAGTAATAAACTTGAAAAGTTTCACGGAGAGATACAATAGTCCACCGAAGTCACAGCCACTTGTCAACTTTGCTGCATCCAAGTTCCTCCCTTCTGAAGCAGGGAAAAAAAAACCTCGTTCGTGCAGTCAAGGCACTTCGACTTTAAAACGCACTTCCTTGCCACATATCCAGCCACATAATAAATGGGTCTTGAGTCACTATTTTGTAGGTTATAATCGTGGCTTTGTACAGGCATATCATTGATTGCAGATTCTGCTCTTGCCATGTCTCCATTGCTGAGCAGCACATCAACCAACTGCTGTTTATGGAAACCTTGTCGTTGGTCCTGTACCGTCGAGGGGGAATTCAATACTTCACTAGCGACATTTGCACCAGGAATGCTCCTGGCCAGATTATAATAGCTCAAGCATTTAACTGTGGTCAGGAACTGCTGAGGGGTTGGATGCGCATTGCAACCTGATGATTGCCTCACGATGCCGAACGGGTTTTCAATTTTGTCTTGACTAAGACGAGATGTCATGATATAAGTGTATCCTACTTCGGAAGTGAGTGTTTTGTGTCTGCATGTTTCTCCCACTGGTTTAAGAAATCTAAAAAATCCTCAAGCTCTCGTAATTTCGGCGAATTTGGCTTCAGGGCTTCGGCAGGGAAGCGTGACGTCATGATTTCGATCAGTGACTGCATTCTCCTGCACAAGAAAACAAACAGAAAACATAAATAAAAATCCAGAAGAAAACAATTTCCAGTGAAAATACCATTAGACTGAAAACTTAAGGATGGAAATCATAGCAATAAATTTAAGTTTCAAAGACACCTTCGAAGCATCAGTTCATATATAGGTATATTTTATAAAAATCCAAAGTACAAACCTGAAAAATTTTTGTGTTGCATCAATTTTTCCACAGTTGGTTTCTACCTGTGCCTTGAATAGCTGAAGGCCTCTCAATGACTCGGAACTGAATAAATGAAAAGCATAGGCGACTCTCATTTTTTCAAAGTTGTTTGGCTCAAGGTGTGTCCTAGTTAACCGAGGCATTGCCTTCATGGTGACATTATTGGAGTCAAGCTCGAAAGCTTTCCGAAGTGGCTCCAGTGATACCTGAAGTAAAAGCACATACTTTATTAGTAGTTATTAAAAACTTGCATATAATATGCAACTGATAAAAATGCACAAAATGCTCTTCTCTAATGCAGAGGTATGCATACCATTCCATCTGGTGTGTTGAAGCTTGTTTGTAGCAGTCTATTGCGAATATTTTTCATCAAATGAAGAAAATCGGAGAAAAAATGGAGGAATCTTGTATCGTCCACTGGGTGCGTCCTTTCCCTGATATTTGCTGTGAATTTCCTTTTATCCCCATTATTTTCCACATCTTGCGGTTCCAGGGTGCCGCATCACAAGTTATGTAATCAACAAATAATCGTGCTTTTTCTGCTAGCATGACAGCTTCGAGAATGATTTTTTTTTACAATAAATGTCCTTTCACATTGGTGTTTGTCGCAAATGTGCCCAAGATCTGGGTCCACCTTCCAGTTAGAGGCACAAACATCACCACGAGGCCATGGTTGGAAAGGACATGGTTTTCTCCTTTTGGTGCGTAGGGCCCGAGATCGACGAAACCAGCAACTTTACCCGCTGTGTCAGCAGAGAGATGCTCCGAGAGTTTCATCTCGTCAATTACTAAGCCCCCATGGCACACGAAGGGGTCCATCCCTGATGTCTTTTGTTTTAATGTTTCAAGCATCTTTTCATTAAATCCAAAGCTACCCATGTAGTTTGACATGTACAGTACTCACGGATTGAAATAGGACATTCGGAGCGCTAGCCTTGCAGTGCCACGCAGGCATGTGGTAAGCCACAGGCCGGCTCATTGGCTACTGGAAGGAACAATTCTGCTTTGTAGATGTTCTCCCTCTCGCGCCATACCACAATGCACCACCTTGGTTCCATGAGCGTCTACGGGCGGCGCTCCATGAAGCGACGGCCACGCGCTCCGAATGTCCTATTTCAATCCGTGAGTACTGTACATCCGCATTGTCGTCTTTCCTGGAGGTACTAAAATATTTTGCCTCCGAATGTAAAAGTAGAGCTTGGGACTAAGCATATTTAGCAGAATACACTCGAGCATCCATTCCTTGTTGAAATTCATTCCTCGTGTGTTCTTTCGCTTCGCTGCCTCAAAACATTGCCTTACAGCTAGTTGCTGCTTTGGAGACAAGTGTTTTAACCTGACTTGCAGAATTTTCTCGCTTGTGGCTGCAGTTTCATTTTTCATCCTTGAAATGCTTTCGCTCAAGGTCTCAACTTTGGATTCTAGCCTCTTGATCTTCATATTTGCAGCTCGGAGTCGGCGGGATGTCTTGCAACTAGGCTTGGGAACCTTTTTCTGCCGGCGGCATTTTCTTGTTTGCAGAGATTTACGTAGATATTTGCAACATAAGCAAGGTTGCCCTGGAAAAAGACAATGTAATTTTTTAGGTAGGAATCAAAACACTTCACAGACATAAATGCTATTTATTACAAGAGCCTAATCGAACACTTTCGGATCCTTCTCGCAATCAACGAGCGCGCATGCACGCACGCACGCGCACGTACACACACACACACACACACACACACACACACACACACACACACACACACACACACACACACACACACACACACACACACACACACACACACACACACACACACACACACACACACACACACACACACACACACACACACACACTCTCTTTCTCTCTCTCTCTCTCTCCTGAAATGGAATAAAACAGATGGTGACTGCTGCCAGCGAGACTGAGATTTTTTTTAAGCTATTCCAGCTAGACGCAACGCGGAATTATTCTTTTCAATTAGATACCTTGACGCATGCACTATAAACGACGAATTGACTTAAAATTTCACTGAACCTGTTAAAGTCCTGTCACAAACTAAGTTGAGCGGTGCTAATTTGACGGCAAGTTAATTCGTTCATGTTTAGGGTAGAAAATGTTTAGCGCAATAGAGAACACAGTGCCTTCTGTATACAGGTCGAGACAAGCGCTGTGTTGCGCCAAAAACAATTTTTCTCTCTCAAATTGAACTTTAGCAGAACAATTGTGTTCAGCTTTTGCTCACCTTCTTTTGGTGCTTTCCCAATGCAGTTCACGCTGAAGTAGATGCCTCCATTAGTTTCTGTTTGTGCAAATAGACCTTTCGTCAATTCCAACGATACCGACGACACTTCTGCTGCTCCGCAACAAGTCGGAATACTAGCTGCCCTCCTTAGGACATCTTCAGCTTGTTGAAATGACACAATATTACTTCCTTCTACTAGCTTGCCCAAAAGATGCACTTTGCACGTCACGGCATGCTTTCGGCCTCAGTGTCGAAAAACACTGCTCTCGCGACAGTAATTTCATTCGTCGCAGCATTTAGTGCACAGCACACGTAGCACACCCCGGTAAATCCAGGGAACTCATGCAGCGCCCAAGATTTCGAAGGAGGTGTGAGTCCACGCAGGTCGGCGACATTAAGAACTTTGTCCGTTGCGGCAACACCTTCGCATTCTTCGTTGCCCACTGCAACGTCCGCACCATGATATCTCTCTTGATCGCGGTCCGAACTTAACATCTGGTATCGCATGGCTCCTCTTGCTGCCGTCTTTTTCTTTGGAGCCTTGGAGTCGGAGTTGTCTTGCTCAAATGGGCGGGCAAGTTCGCAAGAAGGGTTGGAACTGCATTAGGGGCGAGCTTTGCAGTCCCCCTCGGGTATCTGACTTCCTTTACATCTATAACGTGGACATAATCCCTCAAAATGAGGTGCGGTTCAAAGTGGAATTCGCAAACTGCACAATCGGGGCCAAAAGGCCTGTCAAGCCTGCGCAGATTTCGCATGCCAAACAAGCCTTTGGGTTTCATCTTCGGGAACCTTGAAAAGAGATAACTTTCGCTCTTGGGCGGTTCTTGCGTACCCAGTTGTGAAGCCTGGCGCATAACAGTGGTTTAACCGCCGCTTGGGCGGCATCACCAAGACACTGACGCAGAATAAGGCACGAAAGAGGCGAGGTGCCGCGACGGAAGCAATGCTAAGCGATGCGCAGAAAGCAGGCGTTGTGCGCAGTAGCAGACGACGAGCGCGCTCGCTTCAAGTGCCAGCGACGACAGCGACGACAGCGCCGCCGCTACTTTCTCCGGAAGGAGGCACGCGGCGAACGGTGAGCCGGGCCTCCTCTCGAGCCACTGTACAGTATTGTGCGTTTTTATCGTGAAGACTTTCAAAAGTTTCCCCGCCTCAACCGCTGGCTCATTTGCGATGAAACTGCACACAGAGCTTGCGTATTATGGTAGCTTTTGTATCGTAGGAAGTTTGACAACGGTACTTACTTAGTTGAGCCGTGCATGATGCGAAAACATAATCGTCTACGTGGAGATCGGCAACCAAAACCCGCAGACGACGCTTTTTCGCTAAAAGGCGGCAGTGGCGCCATCTGTTTGCGGTAGCGTAAAGCGTCACGACAAGGCTAGGGTGGCTAGACTTCTAGCCACCCTAACAAGGCCGTCGAGGAGTGCTTTGCAAGGAGCGCGGGCCGTTTGAATATGCCGTTCCTGTCGTTTCGTCTGCTTCTACTGAAGCGCTTACAACATTTTCAACTAATTAAGCGTGAAAATATCAGAACAAATGATTTAACGAGGCTTTACCTTTAAAAGAATATTGTTTGCAATGCTCGCCTCGGCGGCCTTGTCGTGACGGTTTCCACTGCCCAAAACAGATGGCGCCACTACCGCCATTCAGCGAAATAGCGTCGTCTGCGGATTTTGGTTGCCGATCTCTACGTAGTCGATTACGTTTTCACATCATGCACAGCTCAACTAAGTAAGCACCGTTGTGAAACTTACTACGATACAAAAGTTACCATAATACGCATGCTCTGTGTGCATTTTCACGGCATGAGCCAGCGGTTGAGGCGGGGAAATTTTTTAAAGTGTTCACGATAAAAACGCACAACACTGTATATGTTCTAGTTCACTGTACCCTTGCTGTCAGCGTCGAGGTGGGCTAGGTGCCCATTTGATTGGAAGTGAAATCAGTGAGACGCTGTCGATGCCTCGCACTGATACGCTTAACATTCGGTGAGTGCTGACGCGGCGGTACTTCGGCGCAACTTGCTGTGCAGGAAACCACCGTGCGCAGAACGAAACCACGAAACTTACAGAACTTAGTAGTAGCTCTATGGCTCCGTCAGTCGGCTGCCGCTACTTTGTTATGGTCACGTGATAACCCCGGCCAAAAAAAAAAAATACAACGTGGTCACGCGGTTTCGCACATGGCGCGCGTGGTAGCTGTATATCAGGTCGCGTGTTGTACAGTTTGGGATGAACGTGTCCGCGTTCGGCTGTACTCTACTGCCTCACGTTCTTGCGGATGCCGGCTAATGCATAATACCGCTCGAACCATGTATTCGGACCACATGTGTCGCCCAGGCAAGAGTCCGAAGATTTCTGCCGCTGTCGTCGAAAGCGGTGCGGTTCATTAGCAACGTTCTAACCTTTGAAGCTAGCAGCGGCGTCACATCGGCGCCAATAGCGCTTATATTGTGTGTGGGTGTTGTCATTGTTTCAGGGACCACGAACCCTGCCAGCCTGCTCCAAGAATTCGATTCTGTGTCAATGAAAAGAAGCGGCGAAGGTCACAGCGTCACGACGCGCCGGTTTGCCAAGGTGAGTCGCGCTGGCGAATTCTGTTCGCTAAATTTTCGCAAATACCGCGCGAGTCGTGTTCAGTTTATCCTGAGCCATTTCCACGCTACAGAACAAGGGCCGCCTGCGTTCTCTCTATCACACACCGAGTGCCCACGGTTCAGAAACTGCTGCTCGAAAAACCAACCGCGGCCATAAATGCTGAGAGAACTTGCCACACAAAATGCATAGACCTTTTCTATAGTATCTGAAGTGAATTTTCTCTGTTTCAGTCGCTTGAAAAACTGATGCCACCGGGCTTTCTTGACTGATACGATCAAGAGCGCAGATTTCGTTAATTATCCTCTATATTGAAGCGGGTAGACGATGACAACGACATTGAGCGTGTTAACGAATGGACGAAGACGACAACGAAGTTCTGGCTGTGTTCTGAGTGCCGCTCGTAGCTGTTACTTCGTTTGTGTACATATAGCTGTAACTATATTCTTTCCCGCAACAATATTGAATTCTTTAGCAATTGTGATTTATTGAAAGTGTGTAGCTTTAATTGCCGTGTAACTTCGGCATCATTCTAGCATTCCTGTGTTGTTTATGATGTATAACGACTAGCTCAAGCAAGCCGCGGCACTGTTGCATCATTGATTTCCTTTGAATAACTCATGGCCGATTACATGCACTGTGCACACCCTGTAAACGCATTCTAAGTATCCTCCGGTCTCACTTCGTAATTGATGCAACAACACTCCTTTTATTATTTTCACTTCGTGTTTTGAATTTTCTTGGATGTGGTGATCTGTAGGGATTAATTCAACTCCAGCGCAGCATTGATTTGTTGTTACTTGTTTATGACATGCACCATGTAATAACATGCATTTTGGACGTCTTGATTGTGCCCAGCTTTTGACGTATTTATGGTTACATTGGTAGTGTAAATTTGCTTTGTCTGCAAGTCTTTATTTGACGAAGACACTGGTATTTATAACCTTAATTTACGTGACACAGTCCAGTTACAAAATACACATACACAAAGGCAAGACACAAGACAGCTCACTTAACTGGAACCATAACTTACAATGCAACATGTACTCTTTTGCTTGTAGAAGATAAAATCATTCATGAAACTTCAACATCAACACATGAACAAGTAATGTAGATACATACGTACAGGAAATTCATAGAGACAAAACACACGCTCGTAGCAAACAACATGCATATACATGAAGTTCAAAACTCAACACAGTCTTCCTTATGGCAAAAAAGAACTGTAATGTGTGGAAAACAAATCACACAGAAATGCACAAAGGAACTGTAATGCATAAAAGATGCACTCCCCCCCCCCCCCCCCCCCCCCCCCCCCCCAGGGTGTTTCTTGGAGCACTGTTTCAGGTCTCCATAGAACAGTTATGAGGTTCTGACATCGCTCCTAAATTCCCCATCAGGACATTTGGTCTAATGGGACCTCATATTGTGAAGGCAAACATATAGTTCACTTTTCCTAAGGACATTTCTACACTTAATGCATTCACTGCATCATTGGTCACCAGAGGTTCACATCATTTTTTTCTGCTGTATGGCCACTAGTACTCGGTCCCATGAAGCCTCATGTTAGAGAGATTTTATACTGAGATCCTCCTCCTTAGGCTTCACAATAAAATCTGCCACATAGCATGGATAAATGACATGACCTGCCTGTGACCCATGATCCAGTAGACATGTTAAGATGCATTTTCCACAATGGGTGCGACTGTGCAATGCCTACAAATGGTTCAAAGTGCCACCAAAGTTGAGTTTGGCTGTACCGTTGTGTGAAGCTGCACCACAGACACTTCCATTCATTCCTCAGTGAGAACACACTGCAGTGTCTTCAAACAGTGATGCTACCAGATTGCAACTAAAACCTAAAATACATCGAAATCGGTGTTTGAAAGTGACCTTAGCAGATTATGTTGACATCACAAGGGAAAATTTTTAGCTGGAACGAGGAAGTCATACTGCAAGATGCATGCATCTGGTGCATTGTGGCCTAATTTGTTTTTGTTTGTTTTCTTAGTAACGTATGTATTCATTGTTACTGTTGTGCAGTCCCTGATTGAAAGTGCACAGGTTGGTTTTGCATGAATGTGAATGTAATGAGAGAGGCAGACGCTGCTTGTTACAGAGGGTGTATTTTACCCTTTAGGCGCCTTTGCATAGTTGTGCGCATTGTGAATGCACAGGTTTTTCAGGGAGGGTGCCACAGCTTGCTGCAATTTCTTTGCTTCAGGGGAATCGAACTTTCTTAATATTTGCAACTGGGATGATTTTTCATGATTTATTTATTTATTTGGTCATACTGTTAACCCTTTATGAGGGTCATTACAGGGAGGGGACAAAAACAAATACATTTCATAAGCACTTCAATAAGCAATCACGAATCAGAATTCAAACTTTGTACTCCATTTCTCAAAAACATATTGGCACCTAGCTCAAATTGTTGCACGTTCGCACTCTCCACAACATCACTTGGCAGTTTGTTCCATAATTCGATAGCATTAGGAAAAAAGGAATACCTGTATACATCCGTACGTGCATTAATAGGTTGTAGTACCCTGCTGTGGTTTTTTCGGGAACCACGTTTTAGAGGCGCTTTCACATAATGTTCTTTATTTATTTTTAATGCTCCTTGCATTATCTGGAAAAAAAGTTTGAGTCGATGTTTTATCCTTCTAATTTCCAGCGTTTCCAGTTCACACTGCTGCATCATATCTGTAACCAAGTCAGTACGGCGATACTTGGAGCATATAAAACATGCTGAAATGCGCTGAATTCTTTCCGCCTTCTTGTTTAAGCATTTTTGGTGTGGGCTCCACACAGCATTCGCATATTCCAGAACTGGTCGTATAAACGTTTTATAGGCGACCAATTTAATTTCTTTAGTCGCATCTGGTAGTTTTCTCTTAAGAAAGCAGAGCTTTTGGTAAGCTCTTGAATAGATATTATCAGTGTGAAAACTCCAGTCTAGATTTTGCGTCACTGTCAACCCTAAGTATCGGAAACTCTGTACCTCGACCAAGGCATTTTCTCCTATATTATATTCAAATCTGATAAGGTTCTGTTTTTTACTTACGTGAGTGTATGTGGATTTTTTGAAGTTAATTACCATGCCGCAACTTTGGCACCATGAATTTAATGATTGTAGGCATCTATTTAGTTCAATCTGATCTTCAGCGCAGGCTAAACGCGAGTAAATTAAGCAGTCATCGGCAAACAGTTTAATTTTTACGGGCGGAACAACGTTAGAAGGAATATCATTAATATACAATAAAAACAATAGCTGGCCTAAAACAGACCCCTGCGGCACTCCTGACACAACTGCACACTTCCCCGACTCACTGTTATCGATTCTAACCTTTTGGTAACGATTCATTAAATATGCCTGAATCCACAATACTATAGTTTCACTAATTCCTAGGCTTCTCAATTTGGAAAGTAATTTATGATGTACAACTTTATCAAATGCCTTCGCAAAGTCTATACACACAATATCTATCTGTTGGCATTCATCTATAGCTTTACAAAGGTCATGTACAGTTTCGATTAACTGTGTCACGGTCGAAAGGCCAGATCGGAAACCGTGCTGAACTGGGCATAATAAATCGTTTTTTTTAAAATACAGAATATGTTTTGCTATTGCATGCTCTAGGACTTTATTTACAACACACAGAAGTCAGCGAGAGTGGTCTATAATTGTTTGCACATAGCCTATTGCCACCTTTAAATATCGGAATGACGGTGGCAGCGCGCCAGTCCTGAGGTGCTGAATGATCTCGCAAAGATTTTTCAAATAAAAGCTGCAAATAATACGACATCCATTCAGCGTACCGTCGTCGAAGAAATGCCGTCGGTATTTCATCTGGGCCACACGATTTTTTTGCGTCCAACGTAAGCAAATGCTGGAACACGCCCTCCCTTTTAATGCCTAGGTCTTCCATTGGGTATTGTATTGCGCAGTCTAAAGGATCATCGTCTGCATCACATCCATCCTTGGTAAAAACTGATTGGAAGAAATGATTAAGTACGTTTGCAATATCTTTTTTTTCTTTCACGACTACGTCGCCATCCACTATCTGTTCTATTGCATTCTTTCTATCTGTGAAGTATCGCCAAAACTTTTGTGGCGAGCATTTGAGGAAGTTTGTAAGCGTTTTATTGAAGAACGTTTTCTTCGACTCCAGCAAAGCACATTTTAACATTTGTTTGGTTATTGAAAGCTCTATTGCCCTGCTTTTTTTCTTCCTTAGTCTTTTTATCTTACGCTTAAGGTGTATGATGTGCCTAGTTATCCATGGATTTCTTTGCTTTGATTTCTTTATACGTGTGGGTACAAAATGATCTATGCAGTATTTGATTATCCCTTTAAGACGGTTCCATAGTTCTACACTTTCGCGGTTGGATGCTATTTCAAATTCATTAAACTGTTCTTCCAAAACGTCTAGGATGGACGTGTCATTCGCACGGCCATAATCCTTAACATGCATCACGACATATGCTTGCTTACAGATTCTTGTGTGCAGCGGTACATTCAAGCAAACCATCTTATGATCCGATAAACCATTTTCAACTGATACAGTATAGTCAGGTATTCTACCGGATATGAAAACCAAGTCCAACAATGACTGGGACTTTGGTGTAACTCTTGTGAAGTCTTTAACTATTTGCTTAAGGTTATGTGAAAACATAATCTGCATCATTTTATTGGCGCTTCTTATTTCTACATTACCCGCTGATAGACTTTCCCAATCAATATGCGGCAAATTAAAGTCACCAGCCATTATTAGTCTTGTGTTTTCATTTACATGGGAGCTAAGGAATTCATTCAAGCTATCCAAAAATTCTGGCGGGGTGGCTGGTGGTCTATACACAGTCCTTAATGTATACCACATGTCTGCACAGCTGATCTTGCACCAAACCGTTTCAGGGAGACTGCAATCAAGAGCGACTGCGTTTATAGTGCTTTTCACAACTATAGCCGCGCCACCACCTCTAGAATCCCTGTTGCATCTAAACACCTTGTAGTCAGGAGGAAAAATACTACTGTCACTAATTGCACTATGGAACCATGTCTCAGTCAACATCAATACATCAGGGTTTTGAGAAATTAGAAGATACTCTAAATCACTTACTTTATTTGCGATACTGCGGGCGTTTACAAGTAGAATTCTGAGCTATGACCGAGAAGAATCGCTATCCGTGTCAGAAGCCTTCTCTGAAGTTTTCAACTGAATCAATGCCTGGCTAACAGTATTTCCCCTCTTTTTGAATCGAAGAACCTTATCTTGCTCTGTATCACGATCCCAGACGTAGATATGATTGTTGATCTTAAGCTTGTCATGTACCAGTTTTACCTTGTTGCCGTTTGCTCGTTCCTTTTCACTGCTTTGGCATAGTTTTTTTCGTACTTCTGCAGTTTCCTTAGCGTAGTCTTGACTTATGCTTATCGAGCTGCCTTTCAGCTTGCCACAGTTTTGCATCACAGACTGTTTTTCCCGTGAATCATAAAAATGCATGATTACCGGCCGATTACTACCGTCTTTTTTCTTGCCAATACGATGAATTTTGTCGATCGAGTTCACTTGTACTTCCAAGGTTCCTTTGAATACATTCTCAATAACAGCTTGTTTCAGGTCGCTGTCTGATTCACCCTTGTCCTCATCGATACCAAAAACCAAGAGGTTATTGGATCGGCTTCTATTTTCATATTCTACCAACTTATCCGCCTGATGACGAACAAGGGATTCTAGGCTTTGTACTCGCTTGTTCAATTCTGCAATCACGGTAAGTGTAGCAGTCATTTTTTCGCATTTCTCTTTCATTCCGGTCATTTCAGCTCTTAATGCATCCATTTTAGCATCTGATGAAGCCTGATTATCAATGATTATCAACATTTTTGCGGTTTTGGGCCCAGGATTTTCTTCAGCATCTCCTGAAACCAACAGTGTCAACACCATAGACCAAGAGTCAACCAAAAAATTAGGTAGCTGCGAGGGCACGGCAGGGCTAACAAAAAGCGGTTATCGCTTCTAAAAGTAGTAGCATTAGGCAAATAACGAACCTGCAACAGCAGTAACGTCCGCTTAGACATGTTGTCGCTAGGCCAGGTGCCGTGCCCTCTGAAGCCTCCCTTGCTGCGTGGCTCTTTTTGTAACCGGTCCACTGATGACGTCACTGTCGTCGACGAAAGACGATCCACGAGCCGGATGCCATCAATCCCAAACTCTTGATAAGGCGTAAAGAAAAGCGATGCCTCGTCCGGACTGCAGACCGATGTAGCGTTCACGAAAATCCATGGTAAAACCTGCAACAGCAGTAACGTCCGCTTAGACATGTCGCTAGGCCAGGTGCCGTGCCCTCTGAAGCCTCCCTCGCTGCGTGGCTCCTTTTTTTTTTGCGAGTGAACACAGTAAATAATATTTCTCTAAACAGTGATCCTGGTGACATGTCCTTTGCCATTTTCCCGCAGATATTTTTTTCGGCTGTAATATATTTTTCCTGCTTTTCTAGCATCATGTGTCAATTTAATAAAGAATGTAATCCTGTGGTCCGCCAATTACTCGTTTGACAGATCCGGGTGTCTCAACGTTACGATTTCTATCTAGTGTAACTCTGGACGGAATTTAATACATGCCTCCAAAGGAGTAGCTATTTTGCGTTTTGCATTGCTAACCTAGTTGGCATTCTTAAGACTGGCATTGAGTCTTTAGACACAAAAAAACGTTTTCTGAAAGAGGATTGGCAAGTGGTGCCTGAAAGGGTTTATGGCAGAACTGGAAAGGCTATTGCAAGTGGCTGAAGATCGACATCTTGCTGTTTGTCGTCTCTTAATTTTTTAGCAACTGAAATTGCTAGGAGAGGTTTAAGGGTTGGTAAATTCTTGTTGTGCTGTTCATACTGCTTGCCTGGCATGGCTTTGTCATTGCACAGAGAACTTTCTAAACCTTGACAGAGCAGCAAAACCATTGGCTCAGTAGTTTGTGAAAAGGGTAATGTGCATCCTCTTCAGGACGTCTGTTGCGCAAAATGGAAATCGCCAGCTCCAGAAAAGTGCACACACATAACCCGAGCTTCACCTAGGTGAGGCTCATGTTATGTTGCTGCACCCAGTGAGGTTACTGCACCCACATTTAAATAGATTGTGTTTGATGGTTGTTTGAAATTTTTAGCTAGTTGTTTGTGTGGTTGTGGACACTGACTGCTTTCTGGATGAATACTTACATGTGTACTAATATGCATGAACTGTCAGTATTCTTCAGAAATTTTCAGGTGATGCGGTTCAGGTTAAGACACTACTGTACTGTCTTGCAGGTGGTTTATCAAAATGGAAGACTGAAATCTCGGTCTCTTGGCCGCAACATCTGACTGTTGATGCTCTGTCATCATTGAAGAAGGAGTCTCTAGCGGATGCAAGGGCTCGTATGTGTGATGTTCTGTGAGAGCAACTTCTGAGAGAGCAACTTCATTTCCAGCACCAAATTTGATGCTCTGGCCATTCTTCTAAGAAAGGGGAGGCAGTGTAAGGTGTTGGTTGTTAGTGGTCTTGTGCGGGGCCAATCCTGCATTGTGTATGTATGTGGCCCCCTCAAAAGTGGTAGCGAGGGTGTCTGGGAAGCCATTGCATTTAGTATGTCTACTGGGGTAGCCATTAGTATTGAGTTTGCATGTGGCTGAACATACCACCTTCTTCACTAGTGAGGAGTTGAAGAGTAGGTACGAAGCTCTTGGAAGATAGCTGACTTCTTTGTGGCATCCCATCCTCACTTAAGAATCTCTGAGTCAGTTAACGAGGGTCATAGATGTGTGCCTTGCCAAACCTGAGCAGATGGAATTCAAATTTTGATTCAGAGTGTTCCGAAGCGGTGGTTGAGTGGTTATGGCGCTCGGCTGTTGGCCGAAAGACGCGGGTTCGATCCTGGCCGCGGCGGTCGAATTTCGATGAAGGCGAAATTCTAGAGGTCCGTGTACTGTGCGATGTCAGTGCACGTTAAAGAACTCCAGGTGGTTGAAATTTCCGGAGCCCTTCACTACGGTGTCTCGCATAGCCTGAGCCGCTTTGGGACGTTAAACCCCCATAAATGATGATTCAGAGTGCCCTGTAACAGCAGACCTTGTATTTTCAGTTTGCTTTGATGCTGTTGCAAACAGTGCAGCATCTGTATCACAGTTGATTACTCAAAAATATAAGATCTACAGTAGATCCCAAGAATCCACTATTCAAGATGTTTTCCCTTAATGTATTTTTTTAAGCAGCTAGCAAACAAAAGAGCTAACGTAATTTTAATCCCAAGAAAGCTCATGTGTGACTAAAAACTGCCAACTAAAAGCACTTTCATGGGCTCACAGATACTTCCTGTCTGTTTCAGTATAAGCTTAACCTCGTTGGCTGGAAACTATTTACAGACTAAATATCAATGAAGACTTCTTAGTTTCGTTGCCAGTGAACTACAAGTTTAAAGTTTTGAATTACGATCTATAGACCTCTCATTTGCAGAAAGAGGTCTGTTTCATCCTCATTTGCAAAGTACCTTGTACGCAAACGTTTCCTTGTAACAGTGGTTTTAAAGTGTTTGTGGCACTGCCTCTTCTAATCATCCTTTTATAAACATTGGTCCATGTAGGCACTCACGATCTTTCTGGGTCCATTTCCCGCATTGGTGGCTATGCTTCGATTGAGGCAAAACGCAAAAAGGTGCCTTTGTGTATTGCGATGTCTGCGCAAGTTGGAGAACCCGAGGTGGTCTAAATTAATCCAGAGCCCTTCACTACTGCGTCCCTCATAGACAATGTGCTGCTGCTTTGAGATGTTAAATCTCATGGTTTACAATTCATTCCGGAACTTTTGTACATACTTCGCAAGTACCATATTACCTAAGTAGACTTATACCCCAGTCACATGGGACTTCTTTTCGGCCTTTGCCGTAAAGTTGTCTTATTGCACTAAAGGAGGAAAACCGAAAAGGAGCACTGACGCTGCTACACGGCAAATCAAAAGGAGCTAGAACGCGGCCTCCGTGAATGCCAAAAGTCACCGCTGTGTGTGAAGCGGCGCTAGAAACATTATGAAATTAAAGCAGACGGTAGCACTTCAGCTAAGAGTGCTTTCATTTAAGTTGGAAAAAGTAGCTAACACGATAATAAACGAGCGTTCTGACGGTGAGAAACGAATATTTTGAAACAGTTTCGTTTTTTTTTTCATCGTTCTTGGTCCGACCACGGTAGGCGCACTTTTCCGTTCGGCTCCTCGTCGTGTTCGAGAAGCGTGCTTTGTTGCTTGTGTCTTTGTGCACACAAGCAAACTCAAAACACGCACACAACAAAGAGCAAACGAAGAAAAAACTGCAAAGCAAGATGCGCAAGCACGTGTGTGTCGATGCGGCTGCTCAAAAGCGTTCAAGTCTTTTCTTAGCAGTGTGGATGTCTTTAGTCATAGCCTCCTCTACGGTTAACTGCACTGTAATGCAATATTAACCATTAAATAAGATAAATTAGGTATTTTTTACGTTTCTAAAACTAAAAATTGCGTCAATTTTTTATTCTTTGAGCTCGCTAGCTGGCGCTGCCGTCAGGGTTGCTCCTTTAAGCAACTTTAAGGCCGCTGATGGCCGCCTTTATTGCTACAGACCTTTATTGCAAAGGTCTCAACGCTTTGCCATGTAGATGCGCGTGACGCGCCTTTGGGGCAAAGGACCTTAATTTCTAAGGCCTTACAAGTGCCCGCTTGAGAGGGTACCCAACTCAAAAAGCCTTCACCAACAAGTCAAGGTACTTTGAGTGTGTTTGTATGGTCTCCATTATAACATGGTCATGAACATTTGGCACCATGGTTCTAGCTGTGTAGCACACGAAAAAATTGGGCTCTTTCGTTTGTGAGCTTCCTCCTTAAAAAGATTTTTTCCTCTGCGCCAAGGAATGAGTCATATAATTGTGAATGAACGAATTTTTGTATGATGCTAAAGGGAATTTCTAGGAGGATAAGCACGGAAGGTGTTAGTGCACTGCTCCACAGATTCCAACTGAAGTAGAAAGCAATGTTAACAATTGCAAAACTCAATACCTTTTGTCTCCAAAAATTGCGCTCACTCTTGGGACTAAATTATTGATGGCAGGTTTGAGTGTACAAACTCAGTGCTTCAGGTAGATGAGTCTTTAAGAAATGCTTTCTTAGGAGCTGCAACATATAGACTTTACTTTGGCTAAATTATTTCTGCAGGGCCATATGCTACTGTGCTTCCTATTGCAAACGTGTCCGTGGTTATCCTTGGTAACAAGGTAATCGGGTGGGTATGTTTGTAATGTGGATAGTCTGCATTGCAGGATTGTTTTGGCCGAGCTTGTAAGCAGTTGCTGAACGAATTGCTGACAAACTTTTTGAAGAAGGCAGAACAGGAGGTGGCTCCCCAAAAATGACAGTATGCACTCTTGTCATCAAGCAGACTGACTTGTCTCTGTTCAAAAGTGGAGGAATGTTAATTTTCACTCCCTTTCCAGCTTCCTCCCACCCACAAGCTGGGTGTCATTGCAGGGGGGACTTGCGGTGGACTGTTCCATCTCTTCGTTTTGGAAATCATTGATGTCCGCTTACAAATGTAGCATCAAAATCATAGCATGCAATATTGCACTTTGTATGTACACCTCCGGTCATATGTCTTTTGTCTATATGGCTTGCTTTTGGGTTGCACAGCAAGAGCAGATGCGGCAGCCCGGAAGACTCGGAAGGTCGTGAAAAGTGAGGACAACTGTTCTTCTCACCTAGCAGAAGTATATTCAAAGGGTGCCAATAGTACAGCTTTACTTTGGTGATAAGTAAATCCAAAAGAAGAATCAAATCCGACCAAGGCAGTATGGGATGGCAGATTTAGATATGGACTGGATGTGTAGACACTGCTGCCTTTCGGTCTGTTCTCAGGATCTGGGAGTTTTCAACACCGCTGGCTCTGCACAACAGCTGCTGAAAAGGCCGGGTGTAGCTGCTCCCGACATCAAGGGTTCAACTCAACAGCTCAAGCAAAACCAGGAAAGAAGAGATGCTGGGGATTTCACGCAGCAGTTGATGTCTGGTCAGGCAAATGACATGATGGCCAGGGCTTCTGAAATGGAGCTGCAAAAAAGCCCAGCTGAAGCTTCCAAGGCAGCTGGGACCATGGTCAAGAGTGGCGTCGTCGTGCCTTCTCCTGTTCTGCATCAGAGTGAGTCGCTAACGCTTTGTTCCTTTCTCTGTGCCGAGGCTGAGCAGTTTCGCGTGGTTCCTGGAGAGCCGTGCTGCGCATGCGCGGGGGGCAGTGACATCACACGGCGCACAGCTGGCGCGCCGCCGCCGCTCATGCCTCGCACGCCTCTCCGGTCTGCGCATCTTCTGGAAACCGCACCACGTGACTGGTCACGTGACCAACCGCGTGACCAATCATGTGACCAGCCACGGCGCCACGTCACCGGCAGCTGCTCCGCGCTATGTGACCGACCACGTGGCCAACTGCGTGATCAACCCCTCCTGCACACTCACTCAATAAAAAAAACCCTGTGTCGAGGCTGGGGATCGTACCAGGGCCTTTGGCATTTGAGGCGGAGGTGCTACCACTCCGTCACGACAGCTCCAGGTTTAACAGTGAATAAGGACGCATGTAGTGAATGAGCGCCTTTCATATATTAACTCTTCCAAACCAGATGTCGCCGCGCTTATGCTACGTTTATCCTGGCTTAACAGAGCTAGGCCATCATCAATTTTTCTTGGCATTTTGTTATAGTCCATCCTCACTAATTTGCACAAGCAGCTCTCGTCACCTATTCTGTCTCGGAATGTTTTCTAGAAATTAAATTTTTTAGCTTTACAGCTTGTTGGTATGGCTGTTGTTGTGCAAAGTGGGCATATCCTTTTAGACTGCACTCATCATTTAAATTCAAGGAAGGGTTTTTCCACCTTAACAGTATATTTAGACCTAATTAAAGCTAGTTTTGTAATGTGAAAAAATTAACTGCTATTTTTTGGCGATCATGTACACAGTTGTGTACAAAGTGCTGCAGTGGTTAGAAATTGCAGCATTAAAGACATTAGGATTTTTATGTAATTACTCGAGGATCCACGCTGTCGTAACTTTTTATTAGTACGTTTTTCATGAGTCATAAATTTTTTATCCTAGAAACTTCCTCACTAATGTTCAGCCCTGATGCCTTATAGCTTCAGCACGTAAATATTGATGACTCCAATTCAAAGGTGCACAAACATTCTTCCAACTTCTTTGCTAATTCATGTGATTGCTTTTACATTTTCAGTACCTGACACGAATGGAAAACCTCTCAGTGCACGTGCCAAGTGAGGAGAGACTTAGCGCCTGGACTGAGAAGCGAGAATTGGGTCGAGCCAAGTGTGTGGTACACAACATCTGTGTGCATCCTGAAAGGCGATGAGGCGCTCTTGCCTTCATACACGGCGGTTCTGTCACAGAGTAAGTTCCATGTGTGCATGGCTCCATTCTTTCAGTTCAGGGCACAGGTCTTCAAAATATGTTTTTGGATGGAATGGTGGGATGCTATTGGGCCTGAAATTATTGTAGGGAAGGCCTCATAAGATTGGGTTGGATGGAATTTTGTGGTCATTTTTTTCTTGCTTGCCGGCGGGTTCTGGCGTCAAGAGAGGTACATATATATGTGCACTCTAAGGTGCTCATTTTCTTGACAGAATTGAGAACTGCATGCACTTTGAAGGACAGCTGGTTGCGTATTTTACTGTCAATCTCGCATCAATACGCAGCTTTGGAAGCTTGTGTTTCTTGGAACTTGGTGCTGCTGGCTCAGTCGGCAGCAAGAGTTTGATGATTGTGAGTGCTGAGGATCAGATTCATCGCAGTGCTGTTTCATGCCACCTCCTGGTATTGGTATTAATGGATGGAGCATGCACAGCCCCTCATACGTGCTGTCCTTTCATGTGGTTGGCTCGCGAGACGTGACGGTCCCAGAATTGATTTTTCTGCACACCCACATCTCGTAAACTTTTACTGCCGGCTGTACATGCAAGTTCAGTGTATAGTACTGAGAGGCTGTAGTAACACTACTGAAAACTATTGATTTTGTAAGTGCCATTTGCAAAGCCTTGAAAATCCTGAAATATTGAGTACTTCATGGAAAGCTTCTTCAATGTGAGGTAGTGATGGCAAATGCAGTGAAACTTCATTGATACATTTTCTAGAGTTTGATGAAAAAAATTATCCAGAAAACTAGATTCAAAACCATCAAGGTTTTGAAAAATGCGACTGAGAATGGAGGTACAAAGGCATTTATTGACACTTTGGCTTCCTCTAAAGGTTGGTTTATGCTTGATTGCACAAGATCTGAAGAACTTCAGTGGTGCTTATAGAGTCCAGTCTCATTTGCGTTCTCTTTAGCGCGAAATAATCTTATTGAGTGTCTAGGCCGGCGACTGCTGTGATGAAAGTAGGACCTCTTGAGAGTCATTTTCGGATGCTTTGAAAAAATTTTTAAGTAGTAGTAAATTTATCTGTGTAATTCTAATTCTGAAAATGTATTACTTCATTGGTTTCTGGTGTGAATTGACAAATGTTTAAGGGGGATGTGGAACTAAAATACGAATTTTCGGAAAAAAAATTGTGTTTTTAATTTTGAGTTGTTTTAGATTGCTGGTTTAAACCTTTCGCCGTCACAAACGTACCGGTTTGTCTTCGTGCTTCCCCTCCACAGTGTCACTGACGTACCGGTACGTTCTTTATCGTGCGTTCAAAATTTCGTGCTGGAGCGCAAAGCTGGCGCTCCTGAACTGGCCGCCATCTTTTGAAACTTTCTACAAGTTCGTATTTTCGCCCTGCACTGTTTTGGTACATGTATTGAAGAGTACGGGGTGACTGTCACTCCATCTATTTCTTTGCTGAATGGCGTGGTCGCTCTGCATTCGCTGGATCATGCGTCGCGCATGTGGCTATGGGTTCAAGGGTTGTTCTGCCATCTCCGCTGGTTTGAAGGTTTTTATCTTTCTTCTGTTGGCGTATCTGCTATGGGGCATCAAGTTCAGGGGCACATGTCGTTGCCTCTCCAAAAAGAGGCGGACACATGACTCGATTGCTGCTTTCGCTCTCTCGCCGCACCCTCGCTTCTGGCTTGCAGCAGTAAACGTAAAGCCCCTCAAACTTTATTTTAGCCTTTTTTCATCTCCCTCTGTCTTCTTGATCACACAACATTCCATTTCTCTCCGTTGTGCGGGCCACTGAAAGCACATCCTCCCTTCGCGTGGTTACTTTTGGATGGCTGAGTGCGCAGGTCCTTCGTCTGCTCACTGGAGCGGTGGCTCTTCTGATTCTGGATACGAGCCGAGCTCGGACTCTGGCAGCGTCTCATCCGAGGAAGAGGTGAGTTCCGCACTGTCAGATTCGGATGTTGAAACGGTAGGACCATTGTCCCGGAAGCGTGCACGGCAAACGGAAACTATGTGGAAGAAAGGCGATTTCTCACCTACGTTGTTTCCTTTCGACGCGTCACATTCAAGACTGTCTGCGAGCGCAACTCTTCAATTGGATGCGCAAGAAGATGACTATTTCAAGCTGTTTTTTGATGAGCCAATCGTTTCACACATCGTGAGTGAAACGATTCCGTTTGGGCAAGTGAAGACAAGCGCACAAAGAGTTGCATGCGAGTTACGGCTGAAAGCTTTGGTGGAGACATGTAGCAGGAACGTATTGTTTCTTTGAAGTCGTTCTGCTGACGAGGCTGATAGGAAAGAATGCCTTGCAAGACTAATGAAGCACAAATCTTATGTTGCACACACCATTTCTTGCAACCATTTTTTCGTTGAACCACTTCCTGCTCCTCCTGTGGCTCCTCTATCTGAGTAACTCCACAGATGTCGCAGATCGGCTGAGAACAGTGCAGCCATTTATGGAAGCAATTCAGAGCAAGCTGAGTAGCATACTAATTCCGCACCAAGACCTGTGCACAGACGAGTCTATGATGTCATGGAAAGGGCGGCTGTCATTTTGGCAATACATTCCTTCGAAAAGGCACCACTTTGGTGTCAAGTTCTTTGTTCTTTGTGATGTCAAAACCGGCTACATTCTTAAATTTGTTGTGTACACTGGAGCGACGACAAACATGACCATGGTCAAGGATTTGGGATTTTCTGGCTTCATCGTTCTAGAGCTGCTTGAAGACTACCTCGGAAAAGGACAGTCGCTATTTGTAGATAATTGGTACAGTAGTCCAGCACTGTTCAACTGCCTTCAAGATAAAAAAACCAAACACATGTGGAACTGTTTGGACCAATAGAAAGGGGCTTCTAAATTTCTCAAAAAAGATGAAGAAAGGGGATGTGGTGTCATATCATACCAAGATGCTTCTTGCGCTCAAATGGTAAAACAAGAGAGATGTACATGTCCTAACGTCGATGTGTGATGCATGTCTGGAAGACACAGGGAAGGAGGATAGGGTAACAGGCGAGAACGAGCGAAAGCCCGCATGTGTTCTCGAATACAGTATGAAGATGGGATTATTGGACAAGACGGACATGATGATGAGTTTCGCTGAAAGCATTAGGAAGAGCCTCAAGTGGTACAAAAAGTTTTTTTTTCATATTATGGACATGGGAATGCCTTCATCTTGTGGCGTGATAATGGGGGATGCAAAACATTCAGTGAATTTCGCTTGAATATCGTGTACTAACTGATTCAAGAATTCCACACTGCTAGGAGGAGAGCCGCGGCAACTGCCGAGTGGCTGGCAAAACAAAAACAGGACCTCGGATTGGCGGAAATATACTATGTGGTCACCCAACACTGTTTTTTTGCCATTCAGAGTTACTCTCACTTTGGTTGTGTTCAACGCTTGCTATCTGTTATGTTTTCTTCCTTCTGCGAGTTTATTGCGGTCAGCGGGTGGCCGGCGGTGTGACCGCATGATGCCCGCAGCGAAGGCTTCGACACGGAGAAGCTTTGGGAAATGAAAACGCACTATGAAATTGAGAAACCTAGAAAGCACAGGGGGACCACCAGCAAGTGAGTGTCTGCTTGTGCATTCACCAGGCCCAAGCCTGCCACTGGCGACAGACGTGAACTTTTGAAACTCCAATGTTGGTTCTTCACCCAAATACCGAATTTACATCACTAAGAACCGTGGAAGTTGCAGAACTACTAGAATAGTACTGCAGACTGTACTAGAATTTGACGAGGTTGCACGTGGCATCAAGAGAGTGCTTGAAAAGCTGGAACCAGAACATGGAGTGCAGACGAAGCACGTCCAGCAAGCAGGCCATCAAAGTATTTCACGAGTGAAGGCAAGGGCAATAGACAGCTCTAAAGCTGAAAAAAAGAATAAAAAGGCTAGAAGCAATTGCCACAGAGCAGCATCGTGTTGAAGAGGAGGGCCCGATCTATGAAGCAGGGCACTTTGAGTAATATTTTTTTTTACACCAAAATAAAATAGCATGTTCTGAAATCTTTGCTCATTTTTCTCAGTTTGCAGTTTTTGAGTAAACAAAGCCATTAGAACTGTTAGGAAAACTATCATTTCCAAACTGCATTGCCAAAGGCTGCTTTCAAGGTGGTTTCTCGACTGGAATTTTCTCAGGAACAAGGTGAGGTGCTCTTTAGGTGGCTAAATATTTTCTAACAGAAAATATTTCGAGATTTCTGACATATAATCAAAACAAAAAAAATAGAACTTTTACACAAATGGTATAAAAACATGTAGCCAGCCTTATCCTGCACTATACACATTCTAGAAGATATCTAATTACTGTAAGCACTGTGAGTGACCTTCATCTTCATCTCAGCGTAATCATCATCGGTCATCGGGTCGTGCGAAGAAGACGAAGTGTTGCTAAGCTGTGACTAGTCGGTAGCTGCTGCTTCGGCCTACCTGAAGTGAAAAGGTGAATTTGCTGGTGCGTTCTTCTGCCTCACAAGTGGTGGAGGTGACTCCTGATCCCAGCGTCCTCAACGCGGCACCCCCTGGAGCTCCGTTCCGGTCGTGTTCTTGGCGGCACATCAACCGCCATGGCGCAGTCACATCCCCCTGCTCTCACCGTTCCGGCGCCTGTAGCTACCGATGGGCATCCCACGGCTGCCCATGCCACCTCTGCACCACTGACGTCCCAAGGTGCACTTGCTCAGCACCATTTGACCCACCCAACTTGGTCAGTTACCTCACGTCAGCGCGACCCTCCGGTTTTCGCCGGTCTCCGCGGTGACGACGTCGAAGACTGGCTACAGCAGTACGATCGGGTGAGCGCTTTTAACGGTTGGGACGCTTCTATGAAGCTACTCAACGTCTCATTCTACCTGAGTGACGTGGCTAAGACGTGGTTCCTCAACCATGAGGACGCCATTCCTGACTGGCCTCAATTCACGACACAGATCCGCCAGATATTTGGAACTGTTGGTGCTGGTCCGACCTCTTTTCAAACGAAGCTAGAGACCCGTGTGCAGCTTCCAGGAGAGACATACACATCATACATTGAGGACGTACTCGCCCTTTGCCGGCGAGTTAACAATGGCATGGTCGAGGCTGAACGTGTCGGACATATTTTAAAAGGAATTGGCTCTTTTGCCTACGCAGCTCTAGCTGCCCAAAATCCCGTCACGGTGGCAGACATTCGTGCCACTTGCCAGCGACTTGACTATCTACAGTCGCGCCGCCTCAACAACACCTGGGATCCGAGCCAAATTCCCGAAACTGATCTGCGCACCATCATACGATCTATAATACGGGAAGAGCTCCACAATGATATTTCGTCGGTTCCTGCCTTCTCACGCCCACCTGCTCAATCTACTGGGTTGCGTGGCATTATCAAGGAGGAGCTTACTTCACTCAATCGTCCCATGGCTACAGAACCACCAGCCCCTCCCTACGTTCCGACGTATGCTGAAGTCACTGCGGCTCCTCCTCCTTGTCCTCCTGTCCATCACGCGCCCGTCCCACCCAGCCTCGCCGCCCTGTCCCCGCGACCACCGGTGTATGGTAATTGGCGGCCTCTCCCACCTCGTCCAGTATGTTTCTACTGCGGAATCCGCGGCCATGTATCACGCGTTTGTCGCCGACGACTGCGAGATGAGCGTGCGAGCTATGGGTACGTTCGACGTGACGACGCCTACCAGCTTCCTCCTCGCCAGTACTACACCGATAATGACCTCCGTCCCTCTTCCTCCCCGTCGACTTCTCCTGACCGGTCTAGGACAGCACGGCCATCGCGTCGTCGCTCCCCGTCACCCTTTCGCCGGACTTCGTCGCCCCTTCGCCCTCCATCTTCAGCTTCTGCCCGCCAAACGGAAAACTAACCTGTGCAGTTTCCGGAGGTAAAACTGCACCGCCTGTCGTCGCTCCAATTCCTCCTCTGCTCCCATCAAACATGTTGACTGTATTCCTTGAGGGACATGAACTGGAAGCTTTAATTGATACCGGCGCCGCTATTTCTATTATGAAACTTGACTTGTGTTTAAAACTGCGAAAAGTGCGCACACCTTATACCGGTCCTCCTTTACGTGCTGCCAATGGACAGAATATTAACCCTTGTGGAGCGTGTACAGCCCGAGTCACCATTGATGGCATCTTGCACTTCATTGAGTTTGCTGTCCTATCCTCCTGTGTCCATCAACTCATCTTCGGCTGGGATTTCCTCCAAAACGCCTCAGCAGTCATTACGTGTTCCCCTCCCACTATTGAAGTCACCGAATCCAACATTCTTGCCGATAGAGAACCACTTTCTTCCCGTGTAGTTATGCTTGCCGATCACGTCCTCTATCCGGGCAACGAAGATATTCTATCTGTGACTTCTGACGCCGTCACCGATGGCGACGTCCTGATTACACCCAGCCCTCGTCTCCTGTCAAGAGGTATTATCATCATCGTGTCCCTTCTTCGCTTCTCCAGCGGTTCTTCTCTTCTCGCCGCATTCAACACCACATCAGAGCCCATTCTTCTGCGACGCGACTCTACTGTTGCATCAATTGCTTCCGCCCAGCCTGTCACACTTCTTCCCATTTCCACCCCCGATCGCTCTGATTCATCCCCTGCCTCGCTCAGTGCAGCACTTCGCCACACGATCAGCACCGACCTGACAACAGACCAGACAGACGCATTGCTCGCTGTATTGAACAAGCACGCAGACTCGTTCGACGTCAATTCCGGCACACTGGGTCAAACCGCTGCAGCAACGCATCGCATACTCACCGACGGATCAAGCATAGTTAGACGCCGGCCTTATCGTGTTTCTCCAACCGAGCGCAAAGTTATTCAGGAAAATGTTGCTGACATGCTTGCACGCAACATCATACGCCCATCGTCTAGTTCCTGGTCATCGCCTGTTGTGCTAGTGCAAAAAAAAGACGGTTCGGTTCGTTTTTGTGTAGATTACCGTGCTCTAAACAGAATAACTCGTAAGGATGTGTATCCCCTCCCTCGAATTGACGACGCCCTCGATTGTTTGCAAGGTGCCCAATTTTTCTCCAGCCTTGACTTAAGATCAGGCTACTGGCAGATCCCCATGAATGAAGATGATAAAGAGAAGACCGCCTTTGCAACACCGGACGGTTTATACGAATTCAATGTAATGCCTTTTGGACTCTGCAACGCTCCTGCTACATTCGAGCGTATGATTGACACAGTTCTCCGCGGCCTCAAATGGAAAACATGTCTCTGTTACTTAGATGACATCGTCATTTTTTCTTCGTCATTTCCTGATCACCTTACTCGTCTCGATGAAGTTTTGACAGCACTTTCCAGCGCTGGCCTACAGCTAAACACGACGAAATGCCGTTTTGCATCAAAATCCATTAAAGTTCTTGGCCATCTCGTAAGCAGCGAAGGAATTAAGCCTGACCCTGAAAAAATCGCTGCTGCGCTGCACTTTCCCCGTCCAACTCGGGTCAAAGATCTCCGCAGTTTCCTCGGCTTGGCATCATACTTCCGCAGATTCATCCGCAATTTCGCCTCTATTGCCTCACCTTTACATGCGCTTCTTCACAACGACACGCCTTTCATCTGGTCTCCTGCTTGCGAAGAAGCATTTGAAACTCTGAAGCGTGCTCTGACTTCGGGTCCCGTCCTCTGCCATTTTGATGATAAAGCACCGACAATTTTGCACACCGACGCCAGTAGCCATGGCATTGGCGCTGTCCTTCTGCAACGCCAAAACACCTCTACAGAAAATGTTGTTGCCTATGCGAGCCGAACTCTGACTTCTGCGGAACAAAACTACACTATTACCGAACAAGAATGTCTCGCCGTCGTCTGGGCTGTTCAGAAGTTTCGTCCTTACCTGTACGGCCGTCACTTCACAGTCGTCACTGACCACCACGCCCTATGCTGGTTATCCACTTTGAAAAATCTGTCCGGTCGTCTCGGGCGGTGGATCCTCCGCCTTCAAGAGTACGACTTTACTGTCACTTACAAATCGGGCAAGAAGCACAAGGACGCCGACGCTCTCTCTCGTTGCCCTATTGCTTTGCCGTCGCAACCCATGTCCTCGCATTCCTCTCCTGTCCCAACGGAGTCAAGCCATTTAAACCCTACAGTTATGCAGTCTTTGAGCGCCGCCTCTATTGCTCCCATGCCAGATATACACTGCAATCTTGCTCACCACCAGAGTGCTGACCCTTACTGTCAAAAGCTGATTGATAGTCTCAGCGGTGTTCTTAGACCTCCAAATGCCCGTCTCCGTCGTCGGCTCAAAAATTTCAAGTTACAGGATGGCACATTATTTTGGCACAACTACAGCCCACTGGGCCACACATGGGTTCCCGTAATTCCTTCTTCCCTGCGTCCTCAAGTTCTACAAGCCTTCCACGACGACCCCACCGCAGGTCACCTTGGGTACCACAAAACCTATGACCGCATCAAACGTCGTTTCTTCTGGCCTGGCCTTTCAACCTCAGTATTAAAATACGTAGCGTCTTGCATCCCTTGTCAACGACGCAAGCGGTCTACGTCGCCTCCTGCCGGTCTCTTGCAACCTCTCCCATGTCCTTCCACACCTTTCGAAGTCGTCGGAATCGACTTGTATGGACCCCTGCCCTTGACTCCAGCTGGCAACCGCTGGGTCGTTACTGCCGTTGACCACCTCACCCGATACGCTGAAACCGCAGCACTTCCTTCCGGCTCCGCTTCCGAAATCGCCAACTTCTTCCTCCACACCATACTTCTTCGCCACGGCGCCCCTCGCCTCCTCCTTAGCGATCGTGGCAAGTCGTTCCTCTCCACCGTCCTCGCCGCAGTGCTTCATGCTTCAGGCACGGTGCATAAAACTACATCTCCTTACCACCCTCAGACCAATGGCCTCACAGAACGCTTTCATCGCACCCTTTCTGATATGCTATCCACCTACATTCACCCTCAGCACAACAACTGGGACTCTTTACTCCCCTTTGTAACCTTCGCCTACAACACTGCCGTTCAACGAACCACCACCTACTCTCCGTTTTTTCTTGTTTATGCCCGCCATCCTACCTTCTCCCTCGAAGCATCTTTCTTCACAGCTTCTACTCCTTCTGCCGCGCCTTCCCACGAACAGTTCGTGTCTCGTATCGCCCACTGCCGTGATCGTGCCCGCCTTCAAACTGAAGCCACTCAAGCTTCCAGGAAAAGCACGTATGATGCGACTCATCGCTCAGTGTCTTTCCGCCCTGGAGACGAAGTGCTACTCTGGACACCTACTCGCATCCCCGGCCTGTGTGAAAAGTTTCTGAGCCGTTTTATTGGCCCGTACACGGTTCTGGAACAAACTTCCCCTGTAAACTATCTCATCACACCTGCATCGCCTGTTCGCGATCGTCGGTGTCGCGGCACCGAGATTGTGCACGTGTCGCGCTTGAAACCCTTTAACCGCCGACCTTAAGATTTAATTTGCGACCAGGATGGTCGCTTTCGTTCGGGAGGGGGAATGTTGTAAGCACTGTGAGTGACCTTCATCTTCATCTCAGCGTAATCATCATCGGTCATCGGGTCGTGCGAAGAAGACGAAGTGTTGCTAAGCTGTGACTAGTCGGTAGCTGCTGCTTCGGCCTACCTGAAGTGAAAAGGTGAATTTGCTGGTGCGTTCTTCTGCCTCACATTACTAACAGTTAGTATTACTCCATTGTTTTCGAAATGATAGTTTTCCTAAGCAGACACATCTGACTGCTTATTATGATAGCCATAACTTCTTTTCTGTTTGAGCTAGGGAGCTGAAATTTTGAATGCAGTCTAATGAGAAGATACACCATCCCTGAAAATTTTATCACAGTTGGTTCAGTGGTGCCAAAGTTGGCTGTTCAACCTAGCATCCCCCCTTAAAAAGAAAGCTGCTCTTGAGGGTGGCTTTCCCTCCGTGCATGGCATGGTAATGGGTTGCAGTGTACTATACAGCGTGGTAATTATTTCATCCGATGCACTATAACACATTGCAGAGTGCATAAAAGTTGCTGTGTCTTAACAGATACAAGGTTTCATCATTAGTAAGCATGCACTACCGAGCGCGTCGTTGTTGCCGTCATCTGAAGACGTCTCCAGCTTTTGAATGAAGTTGGTCACTGTCGAAAACACTTTAGATCGTCAGTAATGCTGCTGCCTGAACTGCTTCAAAAAGCAACTCTTTTTCTCAGGACAGCGCTGGCATTGGCATTTTTCATGTGTGATGTCATTAGGAAATGACTGTTGTCAGGCTTAAAACACACGTTAAAGGTGCGAAATCTGTTTTGTTCGCGGAGATGTGTCTCCCTCTGGTGTTGAAAATGGCAAGCAACGCATTTGGCGACCATAACATGTCTTCGGTCTTGGGAGCAGCATAACATGGGCAGGACGAGTGTGGCTCAGTCATTGGGGATATTGGTACAATCTTTCATGACAAGTACACCTCAGGGTTGGCAGTTAAAGAGTTAAGGAGTATAAACACCAAATTTTCATTTACATTTTTTTCTTCTTTGGGAATGTCTGGGAGATATTTACCGTATATACTCGCGTAATGAACCCACTTATTTTCGGAGTCTATTTGGGGGGTGGGTGCATTACGTGGGAAAAAGTTTCAAGTATTTTTTTAGAGTCAAAATTTCATCATGCGCCGCCAGCCCGTACTTACGTCTGTCCGTCCATCCATCATCAACAAAAGCACGCGGTCAGACGTGTTTGTGTTGGCATTGTTTTGAATCGTTCAGTTCTAAGGTGTTTTCCACTATATGCCGGTTATCCTGCTTGTACGCCGATGTATGCTTCGGTGGAAAACAGCGCATTCCGACCATTTTGTGATAGCCAGCGGTGCCGGCAAATCGTGGCGAGATAAAGCGAACATTCTGAACACTGGCCCTCATGGTCAGGTGTGCATTGTTTACGTGAGGTTAAAAAAACATGCAGGGTGGTGAGGGGTCAATCATTTTCGCTTTCGATCTCGTGCTTACCAAATCGCTTTGGGGTCTGAAGGTCCTGCTTCCTTCACAGCACTTCAGGTAGAGGATGTTTTATAGGGTTCTGGTTTAAACTGCTGTGCTCCTCTCCATTGCTCGTGCGTCCGCCAGCTTTCTAAGGCTGGCGCGCAGCAGCACGCCAAGCAAGCCACCACCGCCAGCACTTCTGTCAAGACCGCACGTCTTGGCTGAGCAGACCCCCCCCCCCCCCCCCCCCCCCCGCCGCCTTCATCATTGATAGGAGCTCTCGTCAAAATATCAACACGCTATGATGTTATCCGGGCAGCATCTTGGCGAGCTGCCAAGGTCTGCACTGCGATCGGCTTGAAAACTGAGGAATGCGGTACCAAAAGTTCATGGTTTAAAAACAAATTTTCCCGGACAAAAGTAGAGGGGAGGGGGGTTCATATGCGAGTGGGTTCAATGTGCTAATATGCACATTTTGATTCCCGAAAAAAACTATAACGCGAGTCATTCGAAATAATGAATGGCAGAAAAAAGTATTCAGAAAAATAACTAGCTATGAATAAGGCCTGCTTCTGGCTGGTAGTGAAGTTGAAATCAGATGTTGCTTTAGTACCCACAAGCCCATTATTTTAGTCACCGTTATGCTTAAAATAATGCGGTGCAGCTTGACATGCCTAGTAATCTGTGATACACTTCATGGCGTTTCATGGCAACATGACTTAACTCCTACATCTGTCCACACCCCACGAACCGCTACTATTTACCAGGACTCTGTCGGCAGACAGGAGCTGAACGCGGCTTTGTATGTAGTTCTACAACCTGCAGAGAGAGATTTCTTCACAACCATGCTTGGAACACGAAAAATGGTAAGGTGCGCTTACTGGACGTCTTCGCACTGTAAAACATGCTACCACAAAAGAAAAGGGCCACCACTCGGTCATTTACACTTTTTCACTGTATTCCTCTGGTGCCCTGCACTCAAAATGCAGAAAATACATCGTGTGTTTGGGGCGGTTGAGATTTTGTTCTCATCACTGTCCGTATTAAAGGGGCAAAAATACGTGGACCCCAATGGACTCTGTCCATTTTCCCCCCCTGTCCACTATCTGGGCAGGCATAAAGACCTTGAAGAGGTTGTGTCCCAAGAAAAATTGTCCATAATTTGAGTCGTCCATATTAACAGGGGTCGTATTAACGAGGCACAACTGTACATATATCCTCATATGGAATTCGCTTACACCTGTTAAATAATTTATAATTGAATTATTTATTTCATGCAGTTTTAAATTCTGTTTCAACAGCAAAATGATCATGCGAGGCCTGAAAAAAAAAGCAGTATAATTGTTGTTTTGTCGTTTTGATTCATTGCTACTCTTGTGGCACCCTGTTCAAGAGCTGGATTGACAATAAATGAAGGAGTGGCTAAAATGTTTTTGTGTGCCTCACATGACGAAAACTAGCACTGACATCGTGTTCATCGTTTCACTGCTGAATTCAAAGAGCATGAGAGGAGAGATTCAGTTATGAGCTGCTTACTAGGTGTAAGTAAATTCCACATGGCATTTTACTTTTGCTAATGTCTTGCGCATCATCACCAAGCACAACCAGCCAACATGTTTCATTTCATTTCATTTTAATACCTTAAAGACCCACTGGGGGTATTACATAAGGGGTGGGTACATACAGTCAAATGAACAAGTGTTATGTTGAAAAATGGTTGGTAACAGCTTCGGCGAATGTGGATGGGCATGAGATGGTAGCGATGTCATTGGAGAGGTCGTTCCAGTCTACAGAAACACGGTGAAAAAAAGAAGCGGCACAGGTAACAGTACGGGCACGGGGGCGAAACACTTGGAAAGGATGACGAATGTGGTGGGATATGCCGGCTGGCGGGGCAATGTAGGGAGCGCAGCGCAGCGAACTATGGAAAAATTTATGGTATAGGCAGAGGCTAGAAATACGACGACGAAGTGAAAGGGGCGCTAAACTGGATTCCGCTTTTAAAGATGTTACACTGATATCGTACGAATAGGAGGAATGAATGAATCTGGCTGCTCTGTTTTGAAGTGACTCGAGCGCATTGATAAGGTAAACTTGGTGAGGGTTCCAAACTGGCGATGCGTAATCTAACTTTGACCTGACAAGAGTTTTATATGCTAGTAATTTTACCTGTTGTGGGGCGTGGCGAAGATGACGTCGTAAGAATCCGAGAGTTTTATTAGCCGAGGAAATGACGTTAGTAACGTGTGTAGCCCATGATAAGTTGTTACACAGTGTGACGCCTAGGTATTTGTATGATGAAACGGACTGCAGGTGAACGTTAGCGACTACATATGGGAAATCAAGCGGGTTACGGCGGCGGTGGAAGGACAAACGTTTACATTTATGAGGGTTCAGTTCCATTAGCCAACGGTCGCACCATTCCTGTATGCGGTTTAGGTCATCTTGAAGGTATGTTGGGTCGGAGGCGTTAGTAACTGTGCGATAAACGACGCAGTCGTCCGCAAACATGTGAATATTAGAGCACACATTGGTCGGTAAGTCATTAATATAAATTAGGAATAGAAGCGGGCCTAGTACAGAACCTTGAGGGACGCCTGATGTTACTGGTAGCGGATTGGAATTTTGATTGTTAACAACGACAAACTGTGAGCGATTAGTCAGGAATTCTTCTATCCATTTTACTATGTCGGGGGGCAAGTTCAAACGGGAAAGTTTTAGGATTAAGCGTTTATGAGGTACCTTGTCAAATGCTTTTGCAAAATCCAGGAAAATGGCGTCGGTCTGTAGGTTAGAATCGAGATTAGCATGTAAATCATGAATGAATAGGGCTAGCTGCGTTTCACAAGAAAAACCTTTCCGAAAACCGTGTTGAGACGAATGGAAAAAATTGTTCGAGTCGAGGAAGTTTATAATATGAGTATAGATGACGTGTTCCATTAGTTTGCAGGGCACACTAGTAAGGGAAATGGGTCGGTAATTTAACGGCGAATCTTTGTTACCTGATTTGTAGACTGGAACGACCTTTCCAGTTTTCCAATCGTCCGGTAGTTGTCCTGTTGAGAGTGACTGGGTAAAAAGTAAGCATAAGAACTCGGCACAAATATAATTAGTGTTCTTTAGAAGTTTCGAGTTAATATTGTCTACACCAGATGAAGATGAGATTTCCATGTTTCTAATTAAGGACGCAATACCCAGTGAGGAAAATGCGACTACCGGCATAGCATGCTCAAAGAGTAAATTAGATGTATGAAGTTGCGTATCGGTTTCATTAGTAAAGACGGATGAGAACGCTGCGTTGAATAAAGTAGCGCACTCAGAGTCGGTCATAGCCATGCCTGATTCGTCTTTGAGGGTAATCGTGTGTTCATGATGAGGGTTAACGGCTTGCCAGAACTTCCTGGGGTTATCGCTGAGCATATTAGGAAGGTCTTGATGAAAAAAGTTGTGCTTGGCGTTATGGATAGCAGATTGATACGATTTTTCCGCAGCGCGGTACTTCGCCCATGCGCTTTGCGCTCCATGGGCTCTTGCTGAGCGGAACAGGCGTTTCTTTTTATTTTCCAACCTTTTAAGACTTTTAGTAAACCATGGTTTGTGTGGATTAGCGTGGAAAGTTATTTGGGGAATGAATTCATTGACTAGGGCATCAAGTTTATTCTTAAATGCTAGCCAGTTCTCATGAATACTTCGTGAATGAAAACTTGAGGAAAAACTTACGAAAAACGTTGTCAGTTCGGCATTCATTATATCATAATTACCTTTGTTGTAAAGGCGGATTGTTTTATTGTATTTTGGGCGCCTAATTGCTTTAAGGTCGATGTTGACATGCATAGTTTTGTGATCACTAATCTCAAGGAGGTACGTAATGGGCTGAACGCTATCTGGGCAATTAGTCAGTAATAGGTCTAAAATGTTCGCACAGTTTTGTGTTACGCGCGTAGGTTTGGATATTACTTGAGTAAGGTTAAAATTGTAGCAGAAATCTAGAAATTCCCTTGCTTCGCCATTATTAGTTGTCGGTGTGGGCTGGTGCTGCCAATCAATATTAGGAAAATTAAAGTCGCCAAAGAGGAAGATGTGTGCGTTAGGGTGCTTCGTGATAAGTTTACTTACGGAATTATTAAGCTGACAGGAAAAATCACGAGAGTTATGTGGAGCCCTATAACAGGCACCGAGTAAAATCGTGTGTGGTACAGCGTGGCAGTGGAGCCATAAGATTTCCAGGTCGGACGAGTCGTCAATTATCGACATTGATAACTGCTGGCTCACCGCTATCAGTACTCCCCCTCCTCGTGAGTCCTGGTGGTCTTTCCGAAAGACTTGGAAGTCTGGCAAGTCAGTTAGTACTTCGCTATCTGCGATGGCACTGTTCAACCAGGTTTCGGTTAGTATCAGTAGATTGCTGCTAGATGACAAGACAATATTGGAAATAAGTTCGCGCTTGGAAAGGAAACTACGTATGTTGGTGAACACAGCGGACAGGGGAATATTTTTGGGGCGGGTTTTTAGTTGTTTGCGAAGAGATGATTGCTAATATGATTGTGGTGTAGCAATTGTTATTTCTTTCACAGTTTGCGAGATCTCATCAAAAATGTAGCGCCTGGAACCGATATGCAAGGTTTTGTAGCGTAGGGCAAATTTGTCGGAATTAGCTTTAGCAAAGGTGACTAGCTGCTTGCGGGCGCTACGAACTCTGTGGGAGAAGTCTTCGCCGACACTGAATTTCGTTCCTTTAAATTTGCGGCCGTTAGAGAGTATTGTGTCTTTTATTTTGTACGAAATAAATTTGACTATTATTGGTCGAGAGCGGTTGGGTTCATGGCGGCCGAGTCGGTGGGCACGTTCTACTTCCTCAGGATGAATGGTTAAGCTCAAGTGTTGAGCACAGTGACGAATGACCTCTCCCTCAGAGTCCGCAAACGTTTCGGAGGGGTTAGAATCCGGAATTCCATAAAATATGAGGTTGTTACGGCGAGATCTATTTTCACTATCGTCAATGCGGGTCTCAAGGGTTTCAATCTGACGAGATAGCCGAGTATTTTCAGATTTTATAATTTCTAACTCAGATTTTATGGCTGTCATGGCTTCCTAATGTGTCTCAAGATCGGGCTAGTAAGGTGCATGGCTTCATTGAAATGTAATGTCTCCGTAGATTATATAAATGCGTCATCTGTATTTTTTTTTCTTTTTGCCAGCACACCATCTCTGTGAGACATGTACGTTGACCGTGAAGTGGCCGTGCAACCTTTCGTTCAATGGCAGCACTCGGACCAAGAAGGAGGCAAAAGCACTGGCGGCCTCCCACCTTGTTGAGTATCTTGTCACGAGGGGTCACATTGACCTCAACCTGAGCCCTAAGACATGCTCGGACCAGGAGCTGAGGAAGTGAATGAGCCAGCGCATGGCGCCCATGTCAGTGGCCCTGCTAGAGAGCTCTGTGCCTGCCATGCAAGATCTCGTCACACAGTTTGAGGCAAGGGCCGACAACCAGTGTCCGACTCTCTTTCTTCCGACTCATGTGTGCCGCATTGGATGTAAAAGTTTTGCTGACGCCTTAACCCTTTTGTGCAAGTTCAGAAAATGTGGCTGATATGCATGCATGAGGACACAATGAGTGGATTCGTTGTGTCTTTATGGCCGTTTCTGCCGTGTGTTCTGAAGTTGTGTCGGTACTTTGAAGGGGTATAGACACCTAACTTTTGGGTGTGTTTTTTTGTTTTTAATGATGCATAAGGCATTATTATACATGAATTACCATGTGGTATTTTCCTACGACTGCTAATTTATTTATGATCGAATTACTTTCTCGTGCTGTTTTGGTTTCGGTTTCAACAGCGGAATGGTAGCTGTGATGTCAAAGTGTGGTTATAGGTCACGTGAGGCATGCAATATAATCACTGCTTCTACATTCGCTGTCATTACGGCTCTTGAGGAAGGATGGTTTCAATGCTCTAGTGAATTAAAACGATGAAGCAGCGATTATATAGTCGTTTTTCCATGGCTCATATGACATATAATTGCACTTTGACGTTACAGCCATCGTCTGGCTGTTGAAATGGAAACAGAAACAGCGTGACAGAAAAGTTTGATTGTAAATTATTTGGCAGCCATAGGCGAATAGCACATGGTTATTCATGCATAGTAGTGTCTTCTGCTTCATTGTAGAGAAGAGAACATGCCATGAAAATTAGGTGTCTATACTCTCTTTAAGGGGGAAGGCAGCTCTTTGGAGCAAAAAAACATTGCAAAAAAATAGATTTTCTAAAATTTTCTTTCCAAAATCTGCAGCTTTTTTGTAGTAGTCTGTGAATTTTGTAACCTTGAGAGTCAATATTTGAGCTGTAAAATGAGTATAAAACTTCGATCCATGCTCTCTCTGGGTAGATTTTCACACAAGAACAAGGCTTTTTCTACGACATGCTATTATCGTTCTACTGTAGTGATCGCCACCATCTTGGCCTCATTTGAAAGAGCTGCTTTTCATTTTTATTTTGTGTCATTGCTGCTCTTTTATGCTTACTGGATAAGGAAGAAAATGCCGCCAAATTGCTGTCATAACGTGCCATGCTGTTCGCTAGTCGATGCAGGTTGCTGAAGGCTGCTGCAGGCGGCTTCGATAATTTGAAGCAGCTCAATTAGAATTTTTGATTAATTAGTGAAATGTTGATCCCGTCATTTTTGCATGTATTCCTGTAGAAATATCACTCAATAATTCGATGTTAAACAGCTTAAAATGTTATTTAATTAAGTCATTTTTCAATCGATAATCATGACTGTCATTTTTGGTACCATTGTGACTATCGTGAGGCTACTTTCTTAAAACGGCAAAATACACCACTGCCATTGTAAGTGCCTATAGCACCGCTCATCTCAAAGTGGTCAGATGAGGCTTGAAGTGAGCTGATATAGCTGATATTTCACAGTGCAATGGCAAGGCGACGGAGTCATTTTGGCCATTTGTTTGTCGCGGATGGTTCCACGTTTCGATTACAATTTGGACTTCACATGCAGCGGTTGTACCAGTCATGGCGACTCGTGGACCATATCGCATGCTTGACTTGGCAACGAAAGTCGAGATTTTGAGAGAAGTGGAAAAGGAAGGAACCACCAAGCAAGGTATCGGGCGGAAGTATGGCATTAAGCCTAACACGCACTCTAACTTCAATAAGAATAAGCACTTAATACGGGACGCTTTTGAGCACGACATGTTTAAGATGTCGCGTAAGTGAATGCGTTCAGGCTGCCATCCGGAGCTAGAGAAGGTTCTATTGGTATGTATTCGAGGAGCACGGAATAACAGCGGGGAGATTGTTGCGAAAGCCCAATCTCTCGGAGCAATGTTGGGGATCGACGACTTTGCTTCATCTGATGGATGGCTCACATGCTTTAAAGACTGCCATGATCTGGTTTTCAAGAGCGTATTTGGAGAGAATGCGTCAGTATATCCTGAAACAATCTCGATGTGGAAGGACGAAAAGCTTCCGAGATTCTCGGCTGAGTACCAGCCGGAATATATCTCTAACGCAGATGAGTCTGCTCACTTTTATCGGCTTGTCCCCGAGAAGACTTACTTTCAAAACGGATTAATGCGCCGGGGGCAAACGGAGCAAGGAGAGGGTTTCAGTGCTGTTCGTGCCGCCAACATGACTGGCACAGAACTATGTCGCCTGCTCGTGGTGAGGAAACCTGCCAAGGCAAGATGTTTTAAAGGCGTGAAAATGCTTCCTGTTGACTACACATCAAACAAGAAGGCGTAGATGATGTCAGAAATTTTCAGATTGGCTGATGAAGCTGGTTTGGAAATTTATGTCATTCATCCGGAAAGTGCTCTTTCTTGTAGACCAGTGCAATGCGCATGATCTTAAGTGCTATCCACCTTGCATACCTTCCTGCAAATACGGCATCTGTCCCGCAGCCTATGGACCAGGGCATAATCAAGAATGTTAATGTCCTTTAAAGCAAGCGCCTTGAGTGAATGATTTTGTGCATGGACAACTCCTTCCTGTGAGTCGGTAGAGTGCTCTCTACTTGTTGCCGATTTTGACACTGATGTTGGCACCGATTTTGACGTTGCTTTTGGTGACGTCCATTTCAATGAATTTATAGCCATGGACAATGAAGTCGAAACATGCGACGCTCTTACGGACAGTGAAATTGTGCTGATTGTTCGGCCCAGCAAATCTGTTCATGACTGCGATCATGACGCGCTGTATCTGACGGCTGCAGATGCAGCTGCGGGCCTCGCTGTTGTGAAGCGTTTCCCAGCAGACAATAATCCAGCAGAAGTGTTTAGGCACATTTATAGTCTTCAAAACATGCTTTCAGCTGCAGGATTCAATAAGCAGAGAAAGATGACAGACTATTTCTCGTGAACGCTGGCATGGTTTCATTGCAAATAAGGATGTTTTTATGTGCTCTTGCTTAATTGGAATCTTGTTCAATTCAAAGCTTTTGCTGTCCCCGTGGACTTCGTGCTAACCGGAGTCGACTGTACCCAATTGGCTGATGCCCCTTGCGTCATCTGCTGGAAACGTCTATGGAGCGCAAGCAATAGCAATCTTGTCAAAGTGCATTCGCTGGTGTGTCTCAACAATGTCAGCGCCAGCGCCGATGTTCCGCACATCTCACAGGTACGAAAAAAAGGGGGAAAAATCGCTCATTAGCAATCTCAAGAAGAGCACTGTGTACATCTAGAGTATCTTGGATATATCTTCGCCAGCATGTAACGAAGTGCCGATTGGGCTAGGCCTGATGGCAGCGCCAGCCGCAGATACGTTTTAGGACAGCGGTCGCGTTGATCATGATACCCCAATGCTACGGCTTTGTGAGATGGAAGAAATGGACAAGAAAGATTGGAAGAAACTGCAGTGGATGGCATCAGCTGCAGCAACAGAGCACAAGATGGCATTCTTGATAGAACTGGAGATTTTCACAACCTTCGTGTTTGGCGACACAGCATTCTCCATTGTCGCTGGCGAACGAGATGGTTAACAAGAGTTGGTAGTTGGCGAACGAGATGCTGGCACCAGTGAAATGCAAAATGTGCGACGGTGACATGACAATTGATAAAACCGGAAAAGAGTACGGCCTTGCTGCCAAACTGATCCTGACATGTACGGACTGTGGCAACATTTCATGTTGATGAAACTTTCCGTGTATGAAGACCGACCAGACAGTGAGCCCGTTTGTGGTGAACATTCTCGCCGCGCATGCATTGCACTTAACAGGAAATCAGCATGCTGCGCTACATAAAAATCTTGGCAGAAATATGTCGAGAAGAAATTGATGTTCGCGATGGACCATGTGGCCGAACAGTTGACTTCCTGCTGTGCGTGAGCAGTTTCGGAAGCTTACATGGAGTTGAATCTCGGGAATCCGGGCAACATCACTGTGTCATTCGACAACTCACGGATGACACGTAGACACTCATCACACATTGGTAATGTGAACTGTGATTGAACTGTTCACTGGACTTGTTAACTTTGTTGTACTGAGAATTTTTGCGCCGCGTGTGAACGGGGCCCAAAAGAAGGTGACCCAACATGCCCCGCCTGGAAACAGAGCCACACCTGCCAGAAAAACACAAACAAGAAGGCTGGAAAATGAAGGTTGAAGCTGCCGTGATCTTATTCCAGTGGTTCCTATAGCAGCACAACCTTCTTTATACCACAGTGCTGTCTTATGGTGGCAGTTTCATCTTCCCTGCTTTGAAAGAAGCGGCGGAAGTGTATGGATACATTGGAGTCCAGAAGGCAGATTGCGTGAATCACATGTAAAAATGCATGGGCTCTGCTCTGCACAACGTGGTTGCCAAGCAGAAATGTCCTGCTGGAGAATGGCTTGGCGAGAGAGGCAAGCTCACGCAAGATTTGATCTCTAAATTGAGCTTCTATAATTCATGGGTGCTAAACTCACGTATAGGTGATGTAGAGGCTACGCTCAAAGCTGTGATGGCCACCTACCATCATGTGATGTCCAACGACTCCACTCGCAGCCACACCCTCTGCCGGCAGAATGCGGCAGAGGCCAGAGGTGAGGCTATGCCACGCCACCGGTACAATCTGCGTCTTCATGTTTGCGAGCCCTTACTTCCTATATATGAAAGGCTTTTGGACAGGAGGCTGCTTGAATTTTGCCAACGAGGCAACACCCAAAACTACGACAGTTTGTGTTCGATGATATGGGCACTTGCCCAAAATGAACAACATTCCTCTCTCTTCACTGTGTCTGTGGCTGAAGCCATGATGAAATCCAATGTGGGGAGTGAAAGGACTGCTACATGTATATTGCAAGAGCTCAGCCTAACTCCTAGCCCCAAGACAAACACGCACGCAGGAGAAGGATAACCTAAGACGAACTGAATCTTTACAGAAATGCAAATGTGTGGAAAATCTGCAGTGCACACTGAAAAAGCACCATTTCAATGCTTCTGGTCAGACTGATTAAATTCCAGGAGGCTATTAGGCATCTGCTAATGCCAGTATGTAAATAAAAGCGAAATACAGTCGACGACAGATTTTTCGGACCCCCTAGGGACCGCGAAAACGACCGAAAATTCAGGCAATCCAGGAAATCAAATTTTACCGAAAAAATCACAAACTTCTTGCCAATATGCCGGAGGAAGGGGTCAGTTGTATTGCACACATTCTAAAGCTCCTCATGACAAAATTTTGCTGCGCGAAATATCAAAAGATGACGGGCGGCGGTCGCTTTCACGAGCTCGGCCTGGGTGTGCTGCCCTTGGCATGTCACCGATGAACGCACTGATTGGGACAAAGTCTATAGACGGGAGAGCGAACACGCCACCACAGGAACTGCACTGCACCCGCAGTGCGATGGTCCCGGGACAACAACGCGAAGATGGCGAAACAATAAGAACTGAGAAATGGCTGGAGCAAGTGCTCTGTCGGCGTTGGCCTTCGTCATTAAGCCTAGCGACTAGAGCCAAAATCAACATCGTATCCGGCGGTGTGCACTCTGCGGTGGCTTGCTTATAATGAGAGGCATTTTGCCTGTCATCGAAACGCCAGCTGTTTACTGTTTTACAATAGAAGACTCAGAGTTGCGGTGCGTTTTGCCGTGGATATGCTTGCCTCGCTTTGAAATGCACCACCATCTCCTCCCATGCTCGCCGTTTCCGTGAAGCCGTATGCCTCCCACGCGCTTCGCTGCTACCTCTTCTCATATTCGAGACGAAAGTCTCGGCACAGATGAGTTCTGCGAGCTTTGACTGCTGTTCAACTTCGTTCGGCGGAAGTCATTCAAGAACAGTACGAATTCGAAACCACGTGGGCGCAGTGTGCCTACTCGCGCAGAAGTCCAGCATCTCAAGCTAAGAGGCTCCCTTTAAGCATGAATAACGTTTTGTTTGATCAAACTTTCGGTCTCTCCTGCAGTTTGAATGAATGAGATTCCACTGTACACATTACCGTAAAAACCTGAATATAATACGAACCTGAATATAATGCGAGGTGAAGTTTTAGAGACGCGAAATGGAAAAAATGTTTTACCCGCGTGTAATACGAGTGACATAAGCTCAGAAAAGCCATTAATTCAAATCGCATCCCGCACTTCAATCACATTCATCTTCAGCAGCGCTTTCTTCAGACATTTCTTTGTGCGACAAATCATCCCAAATGTACTCATCTCCCGTGCCATCCAGGGCGTTCGAGATGCCGCACTTCTTAAAAGAACAACGTACAAGATCTGGGATGGCCTCCCATGCATCCACAATACATTTTCACAGCTTTGCCGTGTTCCGCTGCACTCGAAAAGGGCTTCTTTCTGTCGTTGCCATCCACGAATGCTTCCCTCAGTGACACCAAACTGCCTCTCGGCTGCACTGTTGCCAATGTTCTCCGCAGCTAAAACCACTTCACTTGAAAGCAGCCGAGTACTGTTTTCGAGACCCTGACATCTTGCTCCCAAAAAAACATCCACTTCACGAGTGTGGCTTACATGCGAGCATGTGCATTGTCAACAGGCACACGGCACACCACAACCCCCCGGCACACCCAATGGATCAGCAACAAAAAAACGACATCGTGATGTCGTTTGTAGAGAGTAATGTAGCCAAGCCATAGCCACATACCAACAGCAAAGCCAAGCCGTAGCCACGCCGCAATAACGAAATCAAAGGCTGCGTTCCAATACTCTAGACGTCTAACAAGACGTCTAGTGTGACGTCTAGGAAGCAGTCTACATGTCCATGTATTGGAACTTGTCTACTGCTCGCGCCGCCTCGCGGCATAATAATGTAACTAAAGCTTATGAACAATTGTACTACTATTTTTCACAAACTGAGCAATAACGATAATTAAAAACGTGTTTTCAACAAGTTTACACATTTCTTCTGCAATGACTTTGCGCGTAAACCGGACTGGTGGATGTGCCAATCGGTCAGTCTACTTGTAGCAGACGGGGCCGCTCTCCAAAGACGACGCTAAAGAGATACGCGATTATTCTTTTATTATTGATGCTAAACTGTACATGCTCCTCGAATGTGCTCGTCCAGACGGTCCTGTAAAGATAAGAAAGAATACGAAAGACTAATCAATGTGCGCGAAATGCGATACGGCTAATATACACTGCAACAGGAAAACACATACGTGACATTAAACCTGCTGTCTGCCGTACGTGGCACTCGGTGACAGCGAGAGACCTAAATACAGCAGCTATCTTTAATCCTGCAAAGACTAAAATAAATTCGCAACATGCCGGTGTTT